>NW_018406474.1:226718-227430 GCF_002113885.1 Mizuhopecten yessoensis
GGTTTTATCCCCACCTAGGACCAAACTATTTTATGTACATGTTCCATATTGGTTTATGTTTTGGAAATATTTTCAATTGTCGTTTATACAAATTAAACGGCCAATTTCAATTCAGTCATGTGTTTGGTTATTTATGTTCAGTTTGGTCCAACAAGCTTGCCCTGTCTGAAGTCATGTATAATAAACAGTTAAAATACAATTTTAATGAATTTTATACATGCGGTTATTGATTGATTCACTTGATGTTATGTGTTCAGTATATAAATAGTCCCTACGCAATGTTTGTAAACAGTGGAGGGGGTTGTGGGTCAGGAGGTGAAAAGGTCACGCGCATTGATCTGGTTATATAAACTGATTACGCAGCATCAGCTTACTACAGCCGCTGCAGACACCGCCTACAACCACAAAGATGGACACTGGTCAAGGTCAGTTTTGTTGTTTAAAGTACAATCATTTTTGACCCGCCTCCTCCCCATCTTCCTCCATCTGGTATTGCGGTACTTACCTGTTAATTATTATCCAGGTGGCGGTTTTATCCCCACCTAGGACCAAACTATTTTATGTACATGTTCCATATTGGTTTATGTTTTGGAAATATTTTCAATTGTCGTTTATACAAATTAAACGGCCAATTTCAATTCAATCATGTGTTTGGTTATTTATGTTCAGTTTGGTCCAACAAGCTTGCCCTGTCTGAAGTCATGTATAATAA
>NW_018406474.1:228629-423349 GCF_002113885.1 Mizuhopecten yessoensis
CACATAATGCTGTGACCCATATATCAGCATAGCATATGGTATATTTCAGACATTTGTAACGAATTGATCCGCTGTGGTTCAAGGTGGGAAGTCGAGGGGGATTCGAGATTCATTTATAAATAATAAGGCGGCAGACCAATTGCTGGAAGTTTGTAATGTGTTAAGGAAAATACATTGCCATACTTTTTAAATGCACAAAATGTATTTAGACGTGTTGAAAAAAGTTTCTTTTTACAAGATATTTTATCAGTTTTGTCTCTTCTATTTAGTTAAATACAACGAAACTTACAAAAAATGACAAACATCAAGCATTCCACCAAGTCCCCTTTACATGTACAATGTCTTTTACCATTAACGTTATTATTTCTTAAATTTTTTCTACCCTTTAATTGTATTTGTATCTAATGAAGGCGTTAATTGCACTTATTTTTTGTAAACAAATGATACATGGTAATAAATGATAAATGCATACTTGCCAACCTTTTGAATTTTTGTTATGGGGGAGAAGCTGTGTGCTCAAAATCAAATATTACAAAACATGAATAATTATAAAAGATGTGTATATGCCCTAGGTAAAAAAAAAACACTTTAGAGTGTCAATCGTCTTTTTATTTGTTCTTTCTGATGAAATCATTGGGTATCAGAATAGTTAAGCAAGTTTACTGGCTGAAAATGGTCAATTCTAGCACAGACTTAGATAGTAATCTAATTCCGTGGGTTGACCTATGAGTCGAAATGTGTTAAGGGGACGTAACTCACGAGATCTGGAAAAATAAGCTACATGTAGATCTATAGGATTCGTCATTTCACCAAGGAATTAGACTAGACCTAGGTCCATGACTTTGACTAATTTTTGTATGTTTCACTTTTGAAAACGTGTGAAAAAATCAGTTGAAATAATATTAAAATGAAAAATTGATTAACTGATTACATGTAACATTTTAGTTAATTTTCAATCACATGTATAATCCATTCAGATATGTGGTCACAAACACTAGCTATAGACCATTGTTATACCTGGTCACAAACTCTACCTATAGATCATTGATCTGCATGGTCACAAACTCTAATTATACTATAAACTACTGAGATACCTGGTCACAATTATATAAATATCACATTCATGAGAGGGCGATATTGCATATTTTCACCCCAAGGAAGCATTGTTAACCGAGGCGAAGCCGAGGTCAACAATGCTTTCCGAGGGGTGAAAATATGCAATATCGCCCTCTCATGAATGTGATTTTTATTTTATTATACCGAGTGTCATGTTTAGGTTAACAAACGCATCGCCAGTAGTCGACAAACGTTTCAGAAAAGTTTTCACTGGGATGAACCAGGGGCGCATACATTCTGCGCATGTAACAATTTTTGGAATAACACCCTGGCACTGGGACGAACCGTGCACGCATACGTTTGGCGCATGTGATATTTTTTGGAATAACACCCTGGCACTGGGACGAACCGTGCACGCATACGTTTGGCGCATGTGATATTTTTTGGAATAACACCCTGTCTTCTTTATCTTTGTAAAACGAGCAAGTAACATTGAAAATGTTCACATCTTTCTCAACCAATCAGATTACGAGATTTTAACAGAAGGTATAATAATACTAATTATAGTTCACTGAGATACCTTGACACGAAAACTTACTATAGACCACTGAGATACCT
This sequence comes from Mizuhopecten yessoensis, assembly GCF_002113885.1. Classification (NCBI taxonomy): domain Eukaryota; kingdom Metazoa; phylum Mollusca; class Bivalvia; order Pectinida; family Pectinidae; genus Mizuhopecten; species Mizuhopecten yessoensis. The sequence goes on from NW_018406474.1 coordinate 230,304, forward strand.
GGTTACAAACTCTCACTATAGACCACTGAGATACCTGTTTACAAACACTTATCATAGACCATTGAGATACCTGGTCACAAACACCTACATTAGACTTTTGACGTAACACTTCCTCAGAGATCAAGTCCAGTCAAGATTTTTTTTTTAAATATCAAGTTTGTGAGGTGTTTACATATTTGAGTTGTTAGTTTGTAAACAACTTCAAGGACGAGCACTGCTTTAATATGCTATTTGCATTCATAGCCTTACGCATCGAGCTGTGAAAGTTAAGTGTATAATTTACAAAATCATATAACATGTAGTATGGCAGGTTTTGACTGTAATGTATTGGAGGTAATTCAAAACCCTTGCAGCTGTGAACACGTCAGATTTGTTTTCAGAAGCTTAAATCATTAATATAAATTTGTCTTGAGCAAATCTAAGTAATTTCATAACTGATACACCCTTAAAAGGTCATAAAGGTCATAGTCATATGAATAACACACAGGGGCTCTGTTTCGGGATACTTTCGGTTAGTAATAAACCTATACACACCAATAAATAACAGCAACACTTTTTATATCCGGTGTTTATACACATTCTAAAACCTAATAAAAAATTAGGGTACTGAGGTTTTTTTTATACCCTCAATTTTTATAAGGTTTTCGAATGTGTATAAACACCGGATTCGATAAAAAAAATGTTGCTGTTATTTACTGGTGTGTATAGGTTTATTACTAACCGAAAGTATCCGGAAAATACTAACCGAAAGTATCCTGAAACCAAGCCCCTGTAGAATAACATCTTCTGATGTCGCTTACTTTATAGGTTAATTTTAGAGGTAATATTTGAAGACGCTTCAGGATCTCTAGAGCTCTACTCACACATGCGTGGCACCAAAATTTGGTAAAAATCTGCTCAGTCGTTTATGACAAGTAGCAATTTTTAGGAAAAGTTGCCGGACGCCGCGTCATGGCATAAGCTCACTTGCTCTTCGGGCAGGTGAGCTAAAAACGTATACGTTTACTATACGGAACTGGGGTTTGGTTCCCAGTTCCGTTTAAGTAAAAACGTAACTGGAGTTTGAATCTCAGTTCCGTATCAGACCAATTACTTTATAGAGGCTATGGTGGTCTTAATTTTCGTGTGAAAGGTTGTGGGTTCGATTCCTGTCCTTGATTCAGATATAAATACGGGCCTTTGACCTTCCGTTTTGCGAAGCAGACGGGGAAAGAATTACAAAAAACGTAAACGTTTACTATACGGAACTGGGGTCTGGTTCCCAGTTCCGTTTAAGGTAAAACGTAACTGGAGTCTGACACTGATTCCTGTCCTTGATTCAGATATAAATACGGGCCTTTGACCTTCCGTTTTGCGAAGTAGACAGGGAAAGAATTACAAAAAACGTAAACGATTACTATACGGAACTGGGGTCTGGTTCCCAGTTCCGTTTAAGGTAAAACGTAACTGGAGTCTGACACCGATTCCTGTCCTTGATTCAGATATAAATACGGGCCTTTGACCTTCCGTTTTGCGAAGCAGACAGGGAAAGAATTAAAAAAAACGTAAACGTTTACTATACGGAACTGGGGTCTGGTTCCCAGTTCCGTTTAAGGTAAAACGTAACTGGAGTCTGACACTGATTCCTGTCCTTGATTCAGATATAAATACGGGCCTTTGACCTTTCGTTTTGCGAAGTAGACAGGGAAAGAATTACAAAAAAACGTAAACGATTACTATACGGAACTTGGGTCTGGTTCCCAGTTCCGTTTAAGGTAAAACGTAACTGGAGTCTGACACTGATTCCTGTCCTTGATTCAGATATAAATACGGGCCTTTGACCTTTCGTTTTGCGAAGTAGACAGGGAAAGAATTACAAAAAAACGTAAACGATTACTATACGGAACTGGGGTCTGGTTCCCAGTTCCGTTTAAGGTAAAACGTAACTGGAGTCTGACACTCAGTTCCGTATAAGACCAATTACTTTATAGAGGCTATGGTAGTCATAAATTTCCTGTGAAAGGTTGTGGATTTGAGTTCCCAGTCGATTATAAGAGGCTGGCTATGATGTTTTTCTGAAACAGACCTAGTATTTTGGTCGAAGTTCGAATTATAGTGTTATTTCAATTTTAAACGGAACTAGTGTCTGGTTCCCAGTTCCGTTTATGTTAAACGGAACTATGGTCTGGTTCCTAGTTCCGTTTACATTAAACGGAAGTAGGGTCTGGTTCCTAGTTCCGTTTATGTTAAACGGAACTAGGGTCTGGTTCCTAGTTCCGTTTACCTTAAACGGAAGTAGGGTCTGGTTCCTAGTTCCGTTTATGTTAAACGGAACTAGGGTCTGGTTCCTAGTTCCGTTTACCTTAAACGGAAGTAGGGTCTGGTTCCTAGTTCCGTTTATGTTAAACGGAACTAGGGTCTGGTTCCTAGTTCCGTTTACCTTAAACGGAAGTAGGGTCTGGTTCCTAGTTCCGTTTATGTTAAACGGAACTAGGGTCTGGTTCCTAGTTCCGTTTACCTTAAACGGAAGTAGGGTCTGGTTCCTAGTTCCGTTTATGTTAAACGGAACTAGGGTCTGGTTCCTAGTTCCGTTTACCTTAAACGGAACTAGGGTCTGGTTCCTAGTTCCGTTTATCTTAAACGTTACTAGGAACTAGGAACTAGGAACCAACTTCAGGCTCCCAATGAAGTTTCCCTCTTTATCTGTTATTTGACTTTACAAAACTACCAGCCTCATTTAATCAGAATCACATATCAAACATATATGAAATATTGTATATATTTCTCGATTTTCCTGTTAACGGTGCAAGCTAATATTTTGGATATATAACATAGCTGATATAAAAAAAATCATTAGATTATTAATATTTTGTACTGTAGTGCTATACGAGGTTCTAGGATAACGTTATTATTCTAGAAACTGGTTCTCTGAAGTAATATTGGTGAAATGAAACGTAAACTTGGAAAATACCTTTTAAGAATAACTCACCTTAGACGTTGTTATTCTCGTCTGATCGATTCCTCCACCAATGTGCGTTGCAGTCTGTGACAATTTGGTATAAATAAAGTTTTAGTTATCGAGATAGGAGTTCTAAATCCTTCGACCAATCAAATGACTCCATTTAAACGTGTCTAGCAAGAGACAAACGTTGCGTGTTACACTAATATTACGAATGCGTTTCCCCTGTTCAAACCATGACATTGACAGGTTTAGGTTTCCCATGTTCTAACCATGACATTGATAGGTCGAGGTTTCCCATGTTGTAACCATGAAATTGATAGGTTGAGGTTTCCCATGTTGTAAACATGACATTAGTAGGTTGAGGTTTCCCATGTTCTAACCATGACATTAGTAGGTTGAGGTTTCCCATGTTCTAACCATGACATTGATAGGGTGAGGTTTCCCGTGTTCTAACCATGACATCGATAGGTTGAGGTTTCGCATGTTCTAACCATGACATTAGTAGGTTGCGGTTTCCCATGTTCTAACCATGATATTGATAGGTTGAGGTTTCCCGTGTTCTTACCATAACATTGATAGGTTGAGGTTTCCCATGTTCTAACCACGACATTGGTAGGTTGAGGTTTCCCATGTTCTAACCATGACATTGATAGGTTGAGATTTCCCGTGTTCTAACCACGACATTGGTAGATTGAGGTTTCCCGTGTTCTAACCACGACATTGATAGGTTGAGATTTCCCGTGTTCTAACCACGACATTGGTAGATTGAGGTTTCCTGTGTTCTAACCATGACATTGATAGGTTGAGGTTTCCCGTGTTCTAACCATGACACTGATATGTTGAGGTTTCCCGTGTTCTAACCATGACATTGATATGTTGAGGTTTCCCCATGTTCTTACCATAACACTAACCATGACATTGATAGGTTGAGGTTTCTTATGTTCTCACCATGACATTGATAGGTTGAGGTTTTCTATGTTCTTACCATGACACTTACCATGACATTGATAGGTTGAGGTTTCCCATGTAATTTAATCCGTGCTGAACGAATTCTGTGGATGCGCTGAACTCACCAAAGAAGGAATCAGGTCCGGTAACCAAAACCTGCCAAGGACTTCAACTCACTTGCTGATATATCGATGATGATGTGTTGAATTTAATATATACTTCGTTCTCTTCTGAATTGAATTCATGGTACTACATACTCCTGTACATAAGTAGCCCCTATCACGATGATGACTTTACACATCACCAACACGGACGGCTTACTACTGTAAGATAGATACCGATCATAAATACTCCCTTCCTCGAGAAAAACATCCATGTGCCCTACAATTTGTATTTGTCGTGGAAGACAACTGTGTTCAATGGCTACAAATATCACGATTCCCGTGACAGACGTCGACTGCTGACAGACAACCTTTCAACACAAGGTTTTTAAAGTGCCCCTTTAAGGTTGACGTGTTTTTTTTACTGTGCTAGTTAGTCATCCTTGTAGTTGTAGAGTTACATGGTGGGTGTTGTCATTGAAGCAAAGAAAATATTGTCTTATCCTATTAGCACTGAATTAGAGTACGAATTATTATTTTTAGTGAAAACATAAACAAATGTGGAAGTTTCTAATTACACAGCCAGCTTTAGTGTTCCAGCTTGACAAATCACATGTTAACATTGAACAATAAACGTCAGTAAGACATTCCTGTTATGTTTCAAGTCTAATAAACTTTATATGACATAAACAGCATTTTGTAACTGTTAAATCCTATAGGGCGTATAATAGCAACATGATTTCGTTTACTGAATAAAGGTTTGAGAAGCAATGTAACCAGATGTATATAGTTAGGTCTTTCAAATCATTTTCATTTAGCTCAATGAATAAATATCATTCATAGAAATAAAGAAGGGAAAGAACACTACATATTACAAGATAACTTGTAGAGGCGTTTTTTCGGAAACAGACATGTGTGAATAAGAATGCTTCAAAACGTAGTTAATGGTGACCTCGTCCGAATTATTCTGACGTTTTATCGACTTTTTTTTATATCGGTCTGTATCGACGACAGACCGATATAAAAAAGTCAATAAAACGTCAGAATAATTCGGACTTATGGTGACCATGTGTTTCGCATGCTATCTTACATAAAAACTTAACAAATCTGACATGTCTACGAACTATGGCGGGTGATGTAAACAAAGGACCACTCTGGTTAAAGTCGGATAATGACTTCAACCTGGGTTTTCTTCTGAACCAAAGGAAGAGGACATGTATCTAAGCAGTTATGCATCAATGATCAGAAGGAAATGTGCACTCATATAATATTACAGATATAGTTTTCTTTAACAAGCCATTCAGATTGATGCTTGTTTTTTTGGGTTTAACCTCTTTGCAACATCTAAAGTTATACGGGACATTGAGACCAAGTTAGAAAGACATCAATACCTTAATGTTTGTGTGTGATATTCATGTGTATGCGTAATGCGTGACAATTAATATGGCTTATGTTAACAAAACAGATATCATTTCATGTAAAAATGTCAGTAACATAACACAGGCATGACAAGGTGACTTTCGTGTGTTTTTTGGTGGGTTTTTTACGTCTATACATGGGACTTTTTGACAGAACAAAGATACAGCTGATATATTTTGATCATGTTGCTTCTGTCACATCACCAAAACGGCTGATGTAATTCATGATTTTCTCCATTCCCTCTGTTTTCGTTCTTAGAAAAACTATTTTTCTTTATGTCACTACAAAATGGTATGAACTTAAAACACATTTACGAACGGATAACACGTTGTCCATGAGCATTATTCCGTAGTCATTAAGAAAATAGTGATCGAACAAAACTGTCCACAAACTTTGTGTTGGCATAAAAGTCGGGGAAGGGGGCGCTTAAAGTTGCATGTTTTTCATAGGGTATGTATCGATATGCGGAGCTGAGGACGAGTCTGGAATTTATTTAATTTCAAGCACTGGCTGATTAAAAGGAAAGAAATCCTCCAGAAGTTGTTGCAATTTCTATACAAACAGTAGTCTACATGTATCTTTTTTCCTGAATTAAGATCCCAAAACAGATTAGCTGAAAGAGGTGTACAGTTTTCCCCATTGCAATACTGTTGTGTTCCAGCTGGTGATCAATGTCACTAAAACAACTTAACATATTTAAATGTTAGCACAACGAAAAGACAGCGTCACTTTAATCCCTGGTCATGTGTTCCTGAATAAGTAAAAAGAAAAACACAAATATTTTGTTATAGGTTGAAAAAATGAAATTTCGAATAACTTCTGTAAATGCATCGCAATATATGATTAGGATTGATTGTTTTTGTAGAAAATGACAATGACATTTTTCCTATCGATAATTATTGTCGGCTGAACAGTCGATCACGCACTCGCCTTTCACCAAGGCGGCAGGGTTGGATTCTCCATTCGGGGCTTCGGGGTTCTCCAGTTATCTCCAAAATTTTAACACCAACAAATCAGGCCAACAAGGTTGATTGATATAAATTGCTTCACAATTGTTGTAAAAGATGAAGTTTAAAGCCGACAGTACAAGTTAAAAAGCGTTCAATTCAGATTAAAAAAAAAATCAAAATTGTTTTTTTTTCTGGTTTTGAGATCTATCTTTGATGTATTCTATTTTAATTTTATTCATCTGACCTGATACAAAATGTTAGTAAAAAAAATCGTGAAAGTGTTATAATATATATATATATATATATATAGTATAGTAGTGTCACCTTGTAGTAACAAATGATAACCGGTTTGACGGGTAATGCGCTTTTTATACCCAGCGAGACCCATACTCGTTACCAAGGACAACTAAAACTTTGTCTCCGGTGACCTAACAAGCAATCAAGAACAAAAAGCAATATGCGTTTTATCTTAAGCTAAATAAACAGCATTCTTTATACATCAACATAAGTGTGTTGTTTTGACAAAACTAAGTGCAGTCTTTTTACATATTATTCTGGTTCGTATCGATCTCTCCTAGAACAACTTCTAATATTGTCGGACAAAGATTTACTCAAATGTTTTGCAGACATTTTAGATCAATTGAAATAACGGCAGCTACCTTTACGGTGTGATCCTTGAAAGATGTTTTTCGCAAATCCGTTAGCACTGAATTAAAAGCGTCCAAACGGCGATCATTTCATCTCGGTATCAAATGACATGTGTTGCAGTTGGCAGTGAAAATAGTGTTTTCCTTTGTGTAGGAGATTTACTGTCTGTACTAGGACTACCGGAAGATACTAGTTGAAACATATGTTGCCTATCTGTTACTATCGCCCTTTTTAACACAGTATTATGATCCGCTGTTGATACAGCCATTCCGGATTGATCGTATCCAAACTCCGAACGGAACTTCAAAGAAATGTTGCAAAGATTTTCCGTTCGGAGTTCGAATACGATCAATCCGGAATGACTGTAATATCATCAATCCAGAATAAATATTATTTAAGTCATTTACATATGTTTATGTAAATAATGTTTTTTCATCTTCATAGTTCGTGTTATTTCCAAAGTTCTTTTAAGTATTTTGAATTTGTTTATGGCAACATATTGCGCATATTTAATTTTATATCAGATTTATTGAACAGAAAAATAAATTAACAAAACCAGGATCAACTTTTTAAATGCATTTTCACATTTATTTATTTTATTTTATTTTATTTTTGAAGATTTTTTAACAGTATATAATACATTTACAATTCATTTTTCCATACACATACACACACTCATTCAATTTCTAGTCATTAGCAAAAATTCAACACTATATTAAAGATACATAATTGTTTTATGTTCTATGTAGTTAATAGTGTAATTGCATATAATTGTGATACGTACTGTTTTTAGGAAAGGAGAGACAACATAGAGAAGGAGAACTTGAATAAGAGGGAGAAGGGGTACATGCTGACATGACAAAGGACTTTGATGTATTTATGAAAAGAAATAACTCGTTCATGAATAAAGTCTCTCATTATTGTTATTTTTATTATAATATTATATTTTCACATTTTCTGATAATGTGGTAATATATTAGACAAATGTTTAGCTTACGAAGTGCTTTATCAGTTACATACCTTGGGGGTTGTTTACTCGACTACCGCTAGTTGGCAGGAGGAGGCAGCAGAACCAAGTTCCATGCTGGATTTAATTAAAACACAGTAATATTTACATTTCTGTTAAATGATTTATCAAAGCTAAGGTCATGCCAGAAAACAGCGTTCCAAATGTACTAGCAGCTTTATCAGTGGTACGGGGGTCCTTCATTTTGTTTTTATTTCATACCCCGGAATTGATGCTGGCTTCCAAATGTCCCTGATTCTCAACATGAGTTAGGACGTGATGTTGCTGGCCTGGATGGACCCTATACTATTATACTTCACCCTTGCTTCCAAAAATTCCGCTTCAACGGGGAGTGGGTGGGGGTGGGGGTGGGGGTGGGGGAAGGGTGGAGTTAGCAACCTTGATACAACTATATACTAGTATTATTATCAAGGTTGCTAACTCCGCCCCCCACCCCCCACCCCCCTTCCTAGTAAAATGACCAAGTTCCAGAAAACATGCGCTTTTGTCATAACCGGAGTTAGCAACCTTGATTATATTATAGGTGTATTGACAGACAAGGCTATAATAGTACCTGCGTTATAGGTGTATTGACAGACAAGGCTATAATAGTACCTGTGTTATAGGTGTATTGACAGACAAGGCTATAATAGTACCTGTGTTATAGGTGTATTGACAGACAAGGCTATAATAGTACCTGTGTTATAGGTGTATTGACAGACAAGGCTATAATAGTATCTGTGTTATAGGTGTATTGAGAGACAAGGCTATAATAGTACCTGTGTTATAGGTGTATTGACAGACAATGCTATAATAGTACCTGTGTTATAGGTGTATTTACAGACAAGGCTATAATAGTACCTGCGTTATAGGTGTATTGGCAGACAAGGCTATAATAGTACCTGTGTTATAGGCGTATTGACAGACAAGGCTATAATAGTAACTGTGTTATAGGTGGATTGACAGACAAGGCTATAATAGTACCTGAGTTATAGGTGTATTGACAGACAAGGCTATAATAGTATCTGTGTTATAGTTTTATTGAGAGACAAGGCTATAATAGTACCTGAGTTATAGGTGTATTGACAGACAAGGCTATAATAGTGCCTGTGTTATAGGTGTATTGACAGACAAGGCTATAATAGTACCTGCGTTATAGGTGTATTGACAGACAAGGCTATAATAGTAACTGTGAATGGATCACGCCTTATGGATTCAACGGTTTTTGTTTGTTTGTTTGGGGTTTAGTATCCTCGCAACAGGTAAAATTTTGTTGAAAACAATTGTCTTATTTATCAATCAATTGAGCTACATTTGTACTTAGGGTACATTCGCTAGCCGGTTGAACCGGTTGAACCTGTACTGAAAACGACAGGTACAGATTTGGACCGAGGCTGACCTCAGGAAAATTTGGCACGTGTAGATTGAGGGATCCAGACGAATACCTGACAGAAACTAAAATGCTGACTATTGCTAGTTTGCGTTATTTCTTTCTAAAACAATGTCAAGCCACATGTAGTTTATAAGATACGTTATGTAATTCAGTGGACGCATGAAAGAAGGGCATTATATTCTTGATACATTATTTTTTATTCTCCGAAACTGTGCATTTTTACGTTCCAAGTGCGTTCGTTCGTACCGTTTCAACCAGGATACGCGAATGTAGCCCTGGTCGCCAACGGTCGACCAGTCTAGTCCCGCTACAGTATTCCTCCTTCGGGTTTTTTAAGTTGTCGCCCCCGAGACGCAATTACAACACAGGTTAATTAGGGTATCTCCTTGCCAAGGGTACAACCAGTCTTGAAATAAGTGCAATGCCTCTCATGTAAAATTCAAACATGATCGTAGTGCGGAGGAGAAATTTCGGCGTGAGTTTAATTTGATGGAAACACACAAGTTCAAATTACACAGACACAGCGATAACCTACGGTAGAAACGCGCGCGCAAATATCTCAAGTGACGTCACACTGTGTCTGGAAAAAAAGTTGCACAGTAAAAAAACATAGCTGCTGTATTAAATGCATATTTTGTAAGGTAAAATGTGTTTAACCAATCAGCTTGATCTTTTCATTTTCGTTTTTGTTTTCTATATATGGGGAGTATTTTTTTTGTAAAACATTTTGTCACATTCTTTGCGACTACATGTGAATCAATGAAAATATGTAAACTTTTATCGATGTCATTCAATGAGAAGAAGTAAGATTTACCATTTTCTGAAGTAAAAGTTGTACTCTTTTCTACAAAAGACAACGCTTGGAATACAAATCACATTTAAACATCTTAGCAAGCTGAGTTACAGTGAATTGAGAAAGTAAATGATAAGTGTTTACTATGTAAACGTTCTGTCATCTTCTTGTTACATGGACATATACCATTGTACAAGTGTTGATAGATTTATTTTAATAGGAAATGACCAAATCAAAACATCTGCATACAACTAACATACGAACCGTTATTGTCATCCGTTTTGTATCCGTACGATTACTGTAAGTAAATGCTCCGAAAGGTAGGATCGGATCTGGGCAAAGGAGGATGATCATAAGTGTTGACAAATGTTTAAAATAGTTGTACTCGGTGATTATAATCTTAGGTTCTGTACGTGTAGCTTTGTTAAATTATATCAATTCCGTGAAATGTATCATAATAGTCATAAAATAGAAAAAGAAGATTTTGAACTAAAGTTTGCAGATTTGTAATTATACAGCTTAAATATTATTTGCATTTTGATATTCATTATTTGCTTTCCAAGCTAAATTAAAATTTAAAGAGAATATAATTATATGAAAAATTGTATGTTATCAAAATCTTTTTGGATTTTTTTCACACACTGTACATGTATGCACATGATATTGGATATATATATTGTCGTCGGGACTGGAAAAGATAGGCCCAATAAATGGAAACATTGTACTTTGTGTGAACCTTTCATGGATTCTCGTATGTTTTTGTGTCTTGAGATGTATAGTAATCTGCAAATAATACAAAATTTAAACAATTGTTAAGTTCTAGAAAATTGAGATGATGTTTTTTTATGAATTGTAAAATAAATATTATTTTAATTGTTACCAAGCAAGAAATAACATATCCTGTAATTCAGATTTACAGTTATGAGCCAAAAAAAGAAGAAGACGAAGAAGAAAAAGGTATTAAACACAGTCCCCTTTCGCGTATCCAGTTTAACCGTTTCAACCGGCTGAACCTGAAAAGAAAACGACAGGCTCGATCAGATCTGAGTCGAGGCTGACCTCGGGAATAATCAGCACGTGCATATCGAGGGTTCCAGACGTGCATGACCGAAACTAAAATGCTGTCTCTCGCTAGTTTGCATTATTTCTTAATAAAGCAAATTCGATTCACATGTTTATTTTATGATACGTTATATAATTTAGTGGACGCGTGAAAGAAGGACATTTTATTCTTGGTGTTTTGTTATTTATCACAAAAACACCGAAACTGTGCATTTTTCAGCTCTGCCTTCAATTTAGCTCAAGTTTATGGAGGAATATTCTGCACCACTTTGCGACTATAAAGGCTTGTTACAGACATTTATCATTATCCCTCCAAGCATCAATTCCGGAATTACGCTGTCCCGTTGCACAGTCAGAATTTAGATTACCTTAGCATCTTTCCGGTTGGTAAAAAGGGAAACATGAAAGAATGTTGTTTTGAATGACAGTTTGAGACATTTGCCGTTTTTGAACAGCACAGAATTCGTATCAGGTATTATCTGTATTAAGCCTCCGAACTAGATATTTCATCGCAGTTTGTAAAATACATAGCATTCATAGCAGTGTTAATTCCATCATTGACTTGGTTATCAGCTGGTATTGTCTTTCGGCGGGATACATCAGCCAGCTGCCGAAATTGCACTGCTCATATTTACTCATGGAGTTTCAATATAGTAATTGTATCATATATGAAATCTTTTCTTGTTAAGTCAATATTTGTAGCATAACTTGTACGTATTTTCTCTATTACGACGGCTAGATTTTCAAAGGGGCAATTCATTTGTCTCTGGTGAAAAAAGCCAGAGAAATTCAGGGTTAGGCATTAATTTACTACTTAGTCTATTTTATTAAATGATGTTGTTTATTCATTACTGTGGTAAAATATGGTAGGAATGCCTGCAAGGTCCATATTTAATAGCCCTAGGCCTCCAGCAATAATAACATTTTAAAAGATTTTTTTCTTTACAAATTACAGAAATGTCTCGTCTGCAAGAATTATTGAGTATCAAGGAAGATTTTGGTTCAATGATCGACAGGATCCAGCCATGGATTCTGTCACACTTTGTGATGTGGCTAGATCTCAAGATTGCGGAGTACAAAGTGAATGGATACATGATGCTTGGTAAGCATAATGCTGCTTTTTGCACACAATGTGACACATTTTTGTATGGATTAGGGCTGTCACAGGTGTAAAAGATGTGCATTGATTAGGTTGCCTTACAAGCGACAGCTGTAGGGAATTTCTCTTTTGCTCAGCGATAGAGCATCGACAGGCTAGAGAGCCAATGCAAGGATCGCAGGTTTGAGGCCCAGCGACGGCACTCTCTTTATCACTATTCCTCATCCTATTACAAATTGGTGCCATTGACCCTCCCCGTTCAAGGTAGGAAAACCCTTGGTGGGGAGTCAAAGAACCTGGGCTGGTGTTAGAAAAAAGGGGGGAATAGTGTAAAAGATGTGCATTGATAAGGTTGCCTTACATGCGTCAGCTGTAGGGAATTTCCCATTAGCTCAGCGGTAGGGCATCGAGCTGGAGAGCCAAGGGTCGTGGGTTCGAGTCCCAGCGACGGCACTATCTTTATCACTATTCCTCCTCCTATTACACAGGTACAAAATTTCCATACTCAGGTACTCAAAATATTTCAACTATGCACAAAACATCGCTGCTCAGAGGGATCTATAGTATATTATATATGCATGCCAGGAAGAAAATGAAATCCACTGAATTTAACAACTGCGCCGGTGGAAATATCAATTTCTATCATTTTAGCCCACCATCATCTGATGGTGGGCTATTCAAATTACCCTGCGTCCGTGGTCCGTCCTTAAAAAATTCTTGTTATCGGTATTTCTCAAGAAGTACCAGAGGCATCTTTCTCAAATTTTATATGTAGGTTCCCCTTGGTCCTTAGCTGTGCAGGGCAACTTTTGAGACTGATGGGATAAACAACATGGCGAACAGGCAGCCATCTTGGATTTTGATAGTGAAAGTTTGTTATCGCTATTTCTCAAGAAGAACAAGAGGAATCTTTCTCAAATTTTATATGTATGTTCCTCTTGGTCCTTAGCTGTGCAGTGCAACTTTTGAGACTGATCGGTTAAACAACATGGCCGACAGGCAACCATCTTGGATTTTGATAGTGAAAGTTTGTTATCACTTTTTCTCAAGAAGTACCAGCGGGATCTTTCTCAAATTTTATATGTAGACTCCCCTTGGTCCTTAGCTGTGCAGGGCAACTTTTGAGACTGATCAGATAAATAACATGGCGAACAGGCAGCCATCTTGGATTTTGATAGTGTAGGTTTGTTACCGCTATTTCTCCGGAAGGATTAGAGGGATCTTTCTTAAATTTTATATGTAGGTTCCCCTTGGTCCTAGCTGTTCAGGGCAATTTTAGAGACTGATCGGATAAACAACATGGCCGACAGGCAGCCATCTTGGATTTTGATAGTGAAAGTTTGTTATCGCTATTTCTCGGGAAGTACGGGAGGGATCTATCTCAAATTTTAGATGAAGGTTCCCCTTGATCCCTCGTTGTGCATGTTACATTTTTAGACTGATCATAAAAACAAAATGGAATAAAAGAAGAACTAAACAGATCTTTCTCTTATTCCAATGATCGATTCTATTTCTTTCACATTATGTACTGTACTAGTAAATATGTGAAATGACAAACTCACTTTGAAGGTTGGCTTTCATACACATCAGTATTAAGTTTAGATCAAAAGTTACCTCAAGGTGCATTTACTGTTAACATGACTCGATAAAACAGATTAGAGGAAAGAAGAGAAAAGATCGAACTGACAAAGAACTAATGAAGATGGTACAAAGGTGGGCGCCAAGATCCCTCTGGGATCTCTTGTTTAATTAATTTTATAACTGAAGAACAATGTATTAAAGTTTAAACCCTCGTATGGAGATTGTAAGTTGTGGTGACTTGTTTTTTTTGCACCACCAGCTGATAGGCATGTTTGCAAATTTACTGCACATGGACAACTTTAAGTAAGGCATATACAACTTTAGTTTTGGAAACTTAATGTTTCATGCTTCACATTGCCAACACAGTACAACAAACATGGAGTTGCAATTATAATGAAATCGGACCATAACTCGGCCATTACAATGTTTAAAAGCAACAGAATCTCATTTATTCACATATACAAAAATAAATAAATAAATGAATGAATATACACATTTTATACATCGCCCTATCTAGCTAACATAAGCCACTTTACAGTACATATACATAGGTATACAATTTTATACAGTCAATACAATTAGCATATATATTAATCAATACAATATTGAGGAATTTGCAGGAGTTGCCTTATCGGGCGCTAACTACTAGTCCTATGCCACCTGGCTAATATCTCCCTATGTGTGTGTGCTGGAGATTTATTGTGTTCTGTTTGTAATGCTACAACCCAGACCATTTTATGCTCCACCTGGGTTGTTGGAGTTATGTGGGAGGGGAAAAATCACTTTCTCTGTGTTACAAATCATGTGTAGCACTCACTGGTCTTGCCCGAGTGATTTCGTCATTTGCATGTCTGAGATGAACAAAAATCCAGAGGAATTACTGACATATAACAAACAAAATGATAATGATGTTCTTTGTGAACATACAACGTAAAGATAAAATATCATTCCCTTCTAGATCCTGGTTAAAATGAAACAAATTACTGGTACAGTACTGAAATATCACATTTTCCCCTTTATTGACATGGTCAACGACAGACAGAGACCTATGTTGAGGGGTACCCATGCCAGGTACACATTTTCAGGCCCACATAAAAACTGAATCATTCCCTGGTAATTGTGACAGCCTTAATAGTAGATACATTAAATCATGTATTATGTCAGGACTGGGCAAATTTTCGTTTTATTCAATGTGAAAATATACGCCTGGCTAGAGTTGATTTTTTCAAAATCTGCCTACCCATGGGTTAATATTCTACATATTAGATATTTTACACCTCTGTCCTTATGCATGTTGTCATTGTGCACAATATTAAATATTTCTGTATTTTTGTTTTGAAATAGATGAATATGGTCCTGATGGGTTCGGAAACAGTACTGGTCATAGCAGCCAGAGTCCTGACTTATCTCCCCTTGCACGATCAACCCCACCAAAACCACGTCGTCAAGGTGTACAAGTTGTTCCAAAGCCTCTCTCACCAAAGAACATTCAAAGCAGCATATCTAGGCGGTATCAAGCGGAAAAAGATGGACACTTTCAAACAATGAATTCTTTATTTTTGAATTCTTTTCCCAAAAAACAAGGAACAGAAAGAAACTATCTGCAGAGAAATGAAACCAGCTTATCGCCAGAGAAGTCAGTTGTTCATACGGATATCCATGTGCCCAGTGTAAGGCAGTTACAAACGAATATTGATGAAAGGTCAGACATGTATCTTGGTTTTGTACCAAATCACGGGAGTGAGGACCCAAGATTTGCTGACAGATTGACGAGCGGAATGAAACGCCCCGCTACAGCCTCTCCAGACTCTAGTCAAAGTCTTACGCATACAAACACCTCAGGCAGCAGTAGACATCAGGAAAATGGAACAACAGCCTTGTATAAAAGCCAACAATTCAGCACGCTCATTTCCGACTCCAGACCCCAGAAAATTGACCAGATAGACAGATGGAATGTCGGCGATAAGTCAGGATCACACATGCCTCCTGTTGATTCACATGATAATGAAGAAAATCAGACGTTAAAAAATGTAACAGTGATTGACTTGGCTGATGGCTCTCAGGGGCAAAGTGAACATTGTTCTAGTACTCTAGAGAAGGAATATTTTCAAGAGAGTAACAACAAATTCTCAGTGAACCCCGAAGTGAATACTGACAATTCCCAAACACAGCAGCCATCATTTGAGGAAGATGGTGGACATCCGTCCGAACAGGTACTTGTATTTAAGGTTTTTCCACTTATAGATATTTAACCAAATTTGTGTTAATACAAGGAGACCTGTTTAGAACAAATTAAAGTACATTGGACACAAGTATTATCTTAAGCATTATATTAAATTGAAAATGGTACCAGGTGCCTCCAGTTAAGTCTGTAACCTTGTACTAAGGGCTATGATGGATGGTGGAGGCAGGAAAAAATAATATTTCTTATATGGCATTGCTTGAATTAATTACCTCTGTGGGTATTCCTTTTTTATGTTAACATAGTCTATTATATATCCAACAAACTGTTGTAATAAATGGCCTGAGAAAATGTCCAACTCAAATTGCAAGTTTGTTTATACTGAAATTTAAAACGATGACATTGGATGTAATGATAGTGCAGAAATCATATGTTTTGCAACAGGAGTTTTGATAACTAACTAATTACATAGAGTTTATTTTAGTTCCAATCAATTATCTGTTCATGGACTCCCAATTACTAATTTTAGTTTTCAGCAAATCACCTACAGATCCTTCTACATGCTGTCTCACCTGTATTACTTGTAACATGTGTTATAGCTTCTGTACTCAGTGAAATTGTTAAGTCCACATGATAGTTTTTGTAAGCTTTCAAGTGAATTTTTGTGATAAGTAAAAGCTGTTTAAAAACAGTGTCAATAAACATACTCAATTTGATTAATTTTCAGTCAAATTCAAACCTAGAATTCGATCTGAGTAGCCAACCATTAAAAGAAGAAGACACGAGTGACCCGCCAGTCGTCATAAAGATTGAGTCTGACGGGGAAGACCTGGCAAATATGATGCAGTCTGAAAACACACCAGGAGCTATGTCCCTTGAAGAGGACTCATCAGATATTTCTAATTTCAAGTCATTGTATATGGATGATGGTTCGTTGTCAATGGCAACAGGAAGTGACAGTAGATCTGTTGTACCAGTGGAACTTGTTTCTCATGGGAATCTTCCGTCAATGTCACTGAATGAAATTAATCTCACATTGTCTCAAGGTAAGTAATGATCACCTGTCATATACTCCAGAACAAAACTTTTACATGTCAATTTAGAAATGTATTTCCCATAAAGTAGCTCAGTTTTCAAAACTGTTAACTACCAATAAAGTGCCTTATAAATAGGAAACATAAGAGTTACAACTTAAAAAACAAAAACAAAAAATTAATGGCCTGCCAGAAACTTTTACTTATGATAAACTGCACCCAATTACATATACCTAGCCAATACATGTAGGTAAACCTAGAAAATACAGCACCACTTCCTCTAAAAGGTAGCTTTGATACTGATAGTCAATATACTTGGGGCTATATTCCACAGTTAGTTTAATAAAATGGGGGAGTAGGAACTCACCTGTTTTGATACTACTGATACGACCAGGTCTGTCTATCACCCCTTATAATAAATCACTGTACAAATCTGATGAGGGGGTGTGGTCTCTGAAAAAGTTCCTCTCACCAGACCCATCGCTAAGATTATCTCTGTAACAGCCTTTGATCAAAATAAAGAATTACAATATTTATATATTTTCAGCACTGTAAATTGGCAACACAAACATGATATCTTTTGACATTTTGATCAAGTCAGTACATTTTGATGCGTTGTTTACAGAGATCCAAACTTACTTATATTAACCCTCGATACACAGATCTAAAATAATGAAATGTGAGAATGTTTGTAAGCATGTACAGATCCAATTAAAATTCTTTGTTATATTGTTTTAGGTATGTTTACCAAGAAACGACGATATGTGCGGACAAAACCTTTTGCGTCATCGCCCTCTTGTGTTCCCAGAGATCCAGTCTCGGGAAAGTTTGTATGTACAATTTGCAATGGCAAGTTTCAAAACCGGTCTTCGTTTTTCCGTCACAAATCTCTTCATGGTGAAAAGCGCCTCCAGTGCTTTGTGTGTTTGAAGAGGTTTCATCGAAAAGAACATGCATCAATGCACATGAATCGCCACGGTAAAAACGGGGAACTAATTTGTCCAATATGTCAGATGGTCGGGCACGATACTGGAGAAATGGAGCAGCATTTTTGTATTGTGCATAAAGTACGCAGTATGTATACGTACCGCATCCACAGCGACATGTCGAACCAAAGTATGACCTATACAGGACAGACCTTCAGTGACATGGAAAACGATCCCTCATTACAGATCTTCTCTGGTCAGAACTTCAGCAGTGATGGAGTGGACGATTCCTCATTACCTGTCACAGGGACATGATGGACAGTCCGCAAAAAAATCCCAAAATAAATATTGTGCAATTGAGATATTATTACATGTAGAACTATATACAGTGTATGATATTCATACGTAGTTGTGTATTCAAACTCATATTTAAATAATTTGTTATATTTTCATTGTAGAATTAAATTTTTTCAGAGGTTTCATGTATTGTTAATTAACAAATAGGTATACACCGGCTTGTTTCAGGAATTTTGCATGGCTATAGTATTTAATATTTTTAACAGTAAATGTGAATGGTACTAAAAACACATACAATTTCTTAATAAAACTGGCATTGAAGAGTTGCACAAAATATTGATGTTGCTGATAGTTGCATATAGAGGGAAAATACTCAACATGCATGGTAGGCTAATGATAGTCTGATGAAATACTGCAAGTAGATATATATATAGTTCTGGTAGTGGTGCATTCCATGTGTTGTTTTATATATTAAATTATTGATGTTATTGTGTTTCTGTGGAACTTTAACTCCACAATCTGTGTGTTCTATTGACAGACAGCTGCCATTATACTGGAGCCCCAGTCCCTTGCCTCTTTGACATTTTCACACTCGCTAGGGACGAGACTTCAGATTGACATTTTCACACTCGCTAGGGATGACACTTCAGATTTACATTTTCACACTCACTAGGGACGAGACTTCAGATTGACATTTTCACACTCGCTAGGGACGAGACTTCAGATTGACATTTTCACACTCACTAGGGACGAGACTTCAGATTGACAATTTCACACTCGCTAGGGAAGAGTCTTCAGATTGACATTTTCACACTCTCTAGGGAGGAGACTTCAGATTGACATTTTCACACTCAATAGGGATGACACTTCAGATTGACATTTCCACACTCGCTAGGGATGACACTTCAGATTGACATTTTCACACTCGCTAGGGATGACACTTCAGATTGACATTTTCACACTCGCTAGGGACGAGACTTCAGATTGACATTTTCACACTCGCTAGGGACGAGACTTCAGATTGACATTTTCACACTCGCTAGGGATGACACTTCAGATTGTCATTTTCACACTCGCTAGGGGTGACACTTCAGATTGACATTTTCACACTCGCTAGGGACGAGACTTCAGATTGACATTCACTTACATGCACTGTCGGATAATTAGTGATCAATTACATTAAAGTTCACACACAAGATTTAGTTAAGTTAGTGTTTTAAGTGTTGCCTGTATTTTTTTCATATTCAACATCTATTTCTGTTCCGTAGTCACATTTGAAGGGAAGCAAGAACTGTAGGTTATGCCTAGAATCAAATGTTGTATATTACATAGGCAATACCAGGTATTTCAGTTGCTTCCAGTTGACCCATGACATTTGCAGTTTCAGAGGTCAAATAAAATTTTCCCTGAAACTCGAAGTATCAAAACACATTTCAGATACGTGTAGGTGTGTCCATTCAAACCCATGAGTCGGAGCTCCCCTTTTGGAGAGTCAAAATTTTAAACACACAATTGATTTTTTTCAGCTGTATTACACTAAATTAAATTGATCACTAATAAGGAAATGAAACAAGATTTTTTTTAGCTTTTTCAGGTTTATATTTTAATTTTATTTAGATGTATCCTGTTTTTGTAGTAAAGTTATATTAACAATAAATATTAGTGGTAAATTATATTTGTCTTGGTAGTAATCTAAAGAAATACAATACGTTATACCCAAGAGAGAAAACACTAAGATGTAACTACCGTAGTCATTATTATTAAAAAAAACATCCTCTGGTGACTTTACAACAAGTAAAAGACTGTTTTTGACACACACTCAATCTGTCATTTTAGAGCCTTTTTAATATGTTTGTAACTATAAAAAAAAGTCAAAACTCTCATTTTTTGCTAGGTTTATTAAAAAATTATTATGAATTAATAAACCATGATTTTACAGGATATTACATCAGCTTTATAATTTAACATATTATTACTGATATAGTTTTCCAATTTCCACAATTTTCAGCACTGTGCACAAAGTATTGCTTTGATCTGTCAAATTGTTTGCACTGAAGTATCGTTTTTCTTCAAAATTGTTATCTAGACATCTCAAACACCTTTCCATTTATATTTTTGAATTTGGAAAAATTCAATTTGAAATAGTGTTAGAATTTTTCAATATCATAAAAAGGACTTGTTTTTGGATAAGTAGTAAAGATGAGGTTCGTGTGTTTCTTTTTAAAATATTGTTTTGCTAACACTTCCCTTTATTAATTGTTTCTTAAGGCTTTTGTTTAATTAAAAGATGAAATGCAGAATAAGGGTTGCCTTTCACAGCATCTTATCAAATTAACAATGATAAACTTCTGTAGCAAGATTTATATACTAAACAAAAGTCAAGAAAAAACAAAATAAGATATTTTGTGTTAAAGATTTAAGATTACAGTTTGTATATGGGTTATGAGAAAAGGAATATAAAATACAATTTACATGTACAAATACTGTACTTCTTTTTTCTGTTTACAAATGTATTCATTTTTTTTTTTAAACCATTGAAATGAACACAGGCAAGAATTTTTTACTTGTTTGTAACCTTTTTTTTTAAAAAAATCAAATCTTATTTGAGATTTTTGTTTAATACCTGTCAAATTGTATCATTACAATGTAGGAGTAAATTAAACACAAGACCAGAACAAAAGCTGACCAACAGAAGCGTACCAAAGACCAATGGGCCCTAGTTTGTACTTGCCATAGTTTACTACATATTAAATATAGTATCAATTTTACTTTAGTTTTGTATCTTATATTATTATTATATTATTATTTTCAAAACATAATTTATATAATGGCATGTCTCTTTCTTTACATCATTTCAACATAGTCAAGTGAATAAATATTGAAATCAGTCAAATTGTGGTTTGTTTGTATGTGATGATGATGATGATGTTTTAGAAGTGACATCAGAAGTGCTGCTCATTACAGTAGCTACAGCCTGCCTACATAGCTACAGCCTGTCTACATAGCTACAGCCTGCCTACATAGCAACAGCCTGTCTACATAGATACAGCCTGTCTACATAGCTACAGCCTGTCTACATAGCTACAGCCTGCCTACATAGCTACAGCATGTCTACATAGCTACAGCCTGTCTACATAACTACAGCCTGTCTACATAGCTACAGCCTGTCTACATAGCTACAGCCTGTTTATATAGCTAAGCTACAGCTTGTCTACATAGCTACAGCCTGTCTATATAACTACAGCCTGTCTACATAGCTACAGCCTGCCTACGTAGCTACAGCCTGTCTACATAGATACAGCCTGTCTACATAGCTATAGCCTGTCTACATAGCTACAGCCTGTCTACATAGCTACAGCCTGTCTACATAGCTACAGCCTGTCTACATAGCTACAGCCTGTCTACATAGCTACAGCCTGTCTACATAGCTACAGCCTGTCTACATAGCTACAGCCTGTCTACATAGATACAGCCTGTCTACATAGCTACAGCCTGTCTACATAGCTACAGCCTGTCTACATAGCTACAGCCTGCCTACATAGATACAGCCTGTCTACATAGCTACAGCCTGTCTACATAGCTACAGCCTGTCTACATAGATACAGCCTGTCTACATAGATACAGCCTGCCTACATAGCTACAGCCTGTCTACATAGCTACAGCCTGTCTACATAGCTACAGCCTGCCTACATAGATACAGCCTGTCTACATAGCTACAGCCTGCAGCCTACATAGCTACAGCCTGCCTACATAGCTACAGCCTGTCTACATAGCTACAGCCTGCCTACATAGCTACAGCCTGCCTACCAGCCTGCCTACATAGCTACAGCCTGCCTACATAGCTACAGCCTGCCTACATAGATACAGCCTGTCTACATAGCTATAGCCTGTCTACATAGCTACAGCCTGTCTACATAGATACAGCCTGTCTACATAGATACAGCCTGCCTACATAGCTTCAGCCTGTCTACATAGCTACAGCCTGTCTACATAGCTACAGCCTGCCTACATAGATACAGCCTGTCTACATAGCTACAGCCTGTCTACATAGATACAGCCTGTCTACATAGATACAGCCTGTCTACATAGCTACAGCCTGTCTACATAGCTACAGCCCGTCTACATAGCTACAGCCTGCCTACATAGATACAGCCTGTCTACATAGATACAGCCTGCCTACACAGATACAGCCTGTCTACATAGCTACAGCCTGCAGCCTACATAGCTACAGCCTGCCTACATAGCTACAGCCTGCCTACATAGCTACAGCCTGTCTACTGCCTACATAGCTACAGCCTGCCTACATAGCTACAGCCTGTCTACATAGCTACAGCCTGCCTACATAGCTACAGCCTGCCTACAACTGCCATATTTTGTGTTGCACAGGTTCACTTAACTTAACTTAAGAGTGTAAATACAACTTGTATAAGGATTGCTAAGGCTTCATGGTGAATATGTATGTAACCGAATTGCGTTCATTCTGGCATGAACATTGAAAAAATGCAGTGCAAAGGAGATTCCTGAAACAGCCTAACATCAACAAAATGTTTGATTCTAACAGTTGTGTCATGTTATTTGGGGTGGGAGGAGAAGCTTCAAAATGACACTGATTAAATTGTGTTCATAGTTCTATGAAGGCAATTTCTTCTGGGGATGCTTGTAGAGGATTTACTTGTAGTGGAAATGTAAATATATACATGTACAATCCTTAAAGTGTGTCAATCCATCAGCAACTCTTGGTTTAGTAATGTCGCCCTCAAACCTCACCTTCACCATATTTCATGAAGAAGCAGTACAAGTATTTGATTAAAGGAAACAATTATACTTTGTTGGGTCATTTTGTCAAAGGTCAAGGTCAGTTTCTCTCGTCAGAAAGGCTGATGGTTTACAACTGGTCCCTTCACTATTTGTAACATTGTTTTCATTAAAATTGATGAGGCTGTACTACTTGTTAAGACAAAGGTATAACACTTTTTCGGTCAGTCACAAGTCGAGTTCAAACACATGGTTTCTACTTTATGCCTTTCCTAGTTATTGCATATTTTCCCTGAATGTCATAAACTTTTAACTGATGAAAGGTCGAGATAACTAAATATGAAATCCTTGAGTCAGCTTAGCTGAGTGATTCCAATTTAAACATACTTCGATTCCTCATCTTCATCAAACTAGATATGATTGTTGAACACGTTTTGGTTCTTTCTGTTCCTGGCCAAAATATAAAGTCTCCATTCCTACTGGATGGTCCGTCCAATAAATTTACTTTTTCTGCAAGAACGCAACGTGATGTCAATACCCCAGCTTCTGAACTATTGACTAGGTTCTTAGAAACACAAAACATGCATCATTACCTGCTTGATGATCAAGGGTTTTGTAGACTGATAAAAAAGACAAGCTTAGCAATGAAAATAACTAGGTTCTATAAAAAGGGTGTAATTTGTCTCTTTATTTTACCTTACATGAATAAAAAAGTCCCAAAATTGTCTGTTAATGGAAATGAAAAGAATTGATTACAGTTGTGCTTGCTTTTGTACGGATTAAGGCCCAAGTTCCACCGAAGTGATGACAGGTCGGACCTTCCACTTACATACAATTGTACACATAGTTCCCATCATCATTGTGATATGTTGGATGGGCATGGTGGAGTTAAAGTCTCCTCCAAGAACCACGGTCTCTAATCTAGTAGCTTAACTGGAAGTAGGAAGCCTGCATGACCTTGTAACCACGAATGGATCACCTGATGTTTGGGCCCCCTGCAGAATCGGGGGGGTTCTTCCGTGTCTTCTAGGAAGGGGACATGGAAAACACCAAATTGATGTGCTGTCCTTCTTTCAATTCTGTCTACTTTGTTCGATGCGGTGTCTCCCTAGGCACTCGTCCTCGTATGATATGACCCAGGCTGTTGTGAGGATGTTTGATCCCAAACAAATAAACAAAAGCATGAGTTGCTGATGGTCACAAGTGGCACAAGTCTAGCCACAGGGATTGATTCCTTTAATAGATATTGTTAGTCTGAGTGTAGAATTGTTGGCGTAGACCAATAAATAAACATAACAAGCATACTGAGTATTGCTAAAGCAATACATGTCCCCTACTGGCCCTAATACATTGTAATGATTTATAAAAATGGTGCCCTTTGGTGTTAATTTGGGAAAATGAAAAGTATACATTTAGCTTGTAACTGATTTTGCTGTACATGTAATAATAAAACCAGAAATTGTAAATTTAGTATTATGACAGAGGAATTATATAAAATAAAATGATTGTTATATTTTGTTGCTTTTGTGGTATGAAAGCAATTACCAGCAAGGGTGATTAAGAGACGTGAATATCATCACCAATGTGTAATAACGTGTTACTTCTCCAGTTTAATTCAGTTTATTATTGCCCTATTAACAGCCTTACGGCCATTTGAACTTGAACTTTATGTTTTGTCTGTAGGTATCCTAATGTTCCTGGACCATAATGTAGACATGCTGTTTCAAATATTTTCAATAAGTGAAATGATTATTATTTCTAGGAAATGTAATAGGAAAAAAGATATATATTTTCATTAAGTGTAACCAGTATTCACATGGCCATTCACGATCGTAAACACAGACATGGCCTTGAGGAATCTGGTTATTTGTCCATGTACACTGGTCATGTATGATCAAATAAACTTATCAAAAAGTTGAAGTTTGTACATCCCAGACTATTTTATAGACTTACATTACCTTATATAAAGTAGATCAATGACATACTGTATAAGCTATGCAACTGGAGTTATAGCAACTCTACATATCACTCACAATAAAACAACTATACTTTGCAACACAACCTGTAAGGACACTTTTTCCTTCATTTCCAATTTCCCGTGTACTAGTATGTGTGCTACCTTTTCACATTTCTCCTGTATGTGTGCTACCTTTTCACATTTCTCCTGTATGTGTGCCACCTTTTCACATTCCTCCTGTATGTGTGCCACCTTTTCACATTTCTCCTGTATGCTGATTAATTTGCATGGTAATTACATGATGGTCGCTAGAGCGCTGACAAGGATTTTCTAAATAAAGTACCAGTGACCTTGACCCGATAACCCTGAAACGCGAACTTGTCCGAGATATTTTGGTCCTTTGTAATTGTATGAAGTTTGATCAAAATCCCTCCAGGAATGAAGCCACTAGAGCGCTAGCTGACAAACATTGGTGTTAGGTATGTACGTAGATGTATGGAGAGGAAAACTATAGTCCCACCCCTGGTTTCATCGGTAGGCGACTACAAACATCACAGTGTCAACAAAACACTAATTTGAACACCAGACCGAGAAAACCGAGGCAAAATACACCAGACCGAGAAAACCGAGGCAAAATACCAAACAAGGGTAATATTTAATGGAGACCATTGAAAAAGTGTAAGGAAGAAGTAAGCCATGTGCCCAGACACAATGACAACAGTCCAGATGTACAATAACAAACGTCCCGACACACAATGACAACCGTCCATACAAACAATGACAACAGTCCACACACACAACGACAACAGCCAACACACAACGACAACAGTCCACACACACAATGACAACAGTCCAGACACACAATGACAACAGTCTAGATGCACAATGACAACAGTCCACACACACAATGACAACAGTCCACACACACAACGACAACAATCCAGACGTACAATGACAACAGATCACACACAATGACAACAGTCCAGATGTACAATAACAAACGTCCCGACACACAATGACAACCGTCCAGACACACAATGACAACAGTCCACACACAACGACAACAGTCCAGACACACAATGACAACAGATCACACACAATGACAACAATCCAGACGTACAATGACAACAGATCACACACAATGACAACAGTCCACACACACAACGACAACAGACCAGACACACAATGACAACAGATCACACACAATGACAACAATCCAGACATACAATGACAACAGATCACACACAATGACACCAAGCCAGACGTACAATGACAACAGATCACACACATTGACAACAGTCCACACACACAACGACAACAGGCCAGACACACAATGACAACAGATCACACACAATGAGAAAAATCCAGACATACAATGACAACAGATCACACACAATGACACCAAGCCAGACGTACAATGACAACAGATCACACACACTGACAACAGTCCACACACACAATGACAACGGTCCAGACACACAATGACAACAGGCCACACACACAACGACAACAGGCCAGACACACAATGACAACAGATCACACACAATGACAACAGTCCACACACACAATGACAACCGTCCAGACACACAATGACAACAGTCCACACACACAACGACAACAGTCCACACACACAATAACAACAGTCCAGACACAATGACAACAGTCCACAGACACAATGACAACAATCCAGACACACAACGACAACAGTCCAGACACACAATGACAACAGTCCACACACAATGACAACAGTCCACACACAATGACAACAATCCACACACACAACGACAACAATCCAGACACACAATGACAACAGTCCACACACAATGACAACAATCCACAGACACAATGACAACAGTCCAGACACACAATGACAACCATCCAGACACACAACGACAACCGTCCAGACACACAATGACAACAGTCCACACACACAATGACAACAGTCCAGACACACAATGACAACAGTCCACACACACAATGACAACCATCCAGACACACAACGACAACCGTCCAGACACACAATGACAACAGTCCACACACACAATGACAACAGTCCAGACACACAATGACAACAGTCCACACACACAATGACAACCATCCAGACACACAACGACAACCGTCCAGACACACAATGACAACAGTCCACACACACAATGACAACAGTCCAGACACACAATGACAACAGTCCACACACACAATGACAACCATCCAGACACACAACGACAACCGTCCAGACACACAATGACAACAGTCCACACACACAATGACAACAGTCCAGACACACAATGACAACAGTCCAGAAAATCTGTGACCATCAATGCAATCTATGGTGCAAAACTTAAATGCAAAATCTTAATGTTGACACCGTTGCCAGAAAAGCAACACCTTAGTCTCGCTTCAGCTACTTCGTCACTGTGAGACAAAAACATATCACACAAAGAAGTAGCAAACTTCCCTGCGAGATCCTGATGGCCGCTATAACCTTGACAATAGTTTCTCGTACTAGATACTTTGCCAGTATTCACAACCACTCACTTCTTCTGAAGATCGTTGAGGTCGGTTTGGACATCACACAGTCAGGTGTTTTGTTCTTATTTATAATTTCAAGCAGCTGTTTCATTTTAAATATGGACCTGACAGAAAGTATCATAAAGTCTTTAATGTTATAAACTACATTGTTTTGGAATTGCAGTTTTATACTTAAAAGGTAACATGCTAGCAGTAAAATGTTCACTTCCTGCATCTACAAACAAAACATGTTTTATATAAGTGCTTCTTTACTTTATATTTCTTGTCATTATCTACTGTCGAGGATTCGATATGCGGCTTGCACAAACATGTCTTAATTTCGTACCAAGTGCAAGAAGGTTGGCTGTTCTTAAAATTTGCTTTCAGTACATCTGTTAAAATCCATGTGTTAGATAAATGCCAAATACCTACAGTAGCTTAGAGGAAGAAAATAAGCAGGGATCCGTGCTAGGCGCTTAATATCGTATAACTTAGAACCTATATATTAAAGAATCGGGTTTGATACAACTGTATAATGTTTTAAGAATTATGTACATGAAGTGACTACAATGTATTTAGATGATACCATTGGGGGTATGGTACCCTATCATCAAACTAACCGTGTCATATACAAATAGAATGTAAGATATATCAAATTTATTGGTACAAAAAAATTAAACTTGAACCATCCCTTCAAAGAAAGATATACAATTATAGTCAATAATCTGATCGCATGTCTAGGAACGAAACCAACAAGAGTCTTTAAACCAAGTCGAGGGTTTCTGGAAGATAGACATTATACAAACAATCACAAAGTTTTCCTGTAGAAGATAAAAATACAACACGTTTAGATTTTTGTTAAATAATGTTTTTATTAATTAACAATTCATTGCAAACTGTTATACATTGTAAATCCTAATTTCGCCCTTGGATATTTCAATTCAATGTTTGCCTTATGTTGGAGTATACCTATACACCAATTTCAAATTCCATCAATGAATCAAAAAAATTTAAAAAAAACTGTCATAGAAGAGAGAAAGGGTCAGCAATGTTAACCCACTGATTTTTTTCCCATCAAAGACAGATTCCTGCTGGCCACAAAATATAACAAAGTTTGAAAGACAGATGTCAAAAAACAATGAATAACGATCCGTCATCCTTCAGATTTATTTATATTTAAATAAAGTTTTCCTCTGTACAAACTTAATCAAAGGAATATTTTTATTTATATTCAATTTTTGCCAATAAGTTAAGGAATGTTCATAAAACTGCGGTCTGGACAGCAGATCAAATTTGGTTTCTCCGCTAAGATCTATTACCCCAACCCTAACAACCCCTCACCTCTCTGCCTTACATTGCTTGAAAAAAAAACCCAGATCTTGCCCCGTTTACATCAAGAAGTGGGTTAAATACTCCAATTAATTACAAATGTTTACGAATCTGCAGTGATATGACACATAAGTGATATAACATGACTATATAACCGAAACTTAAACCTCTGCACATCTGTGTAACATGGCAAAATCGAAGGCTCAGGGTGCAGCACCTTGAAGATGACACCATTCAACATTTGTTCGAAGGCTCTGATGACCATAGACATAGCTACACTAACAAAGTACATACATCTGTTATTCCATTTTTACATGATTACAAATCATATTTCATTTTTTTAATGGCCATTAAATTTTGGTACATGTAATTTAAATTTGGGGTTATTTCCCTTTCTAGATGTAATTTACGAATAAAAGCTTTCCGTCTTTGACATTCAGAGCAGACCACGTAACATAGTTTGTCAACTCCAGTGATTGAACACATCTATTACTGAAAAAATGGAGATATACACCATAATTTCATGATTCAGCAGGTATTTATACCTTTTAATACTAAAGATGCTTTTCCTGCCAAACATGTATCATATCAATGTTTTGATTTCATATTTGACACATGAACACAAAGTTGTTTTTTGAGCATTTCGGTGTTTAATTAAATATTAACAGAAATATTAGAGTGTTCTATTTTGTGGTGAGTTGTCATACCAGCCAACAATTCTGAACACTTTGCTTAGTATCCAATTCATGATTTGAATTTCAATATAGCGCAAAATGTTAAACATTTTGCATTACAATTTCATTAGGAGGAACTGAATAAAAACGTAAATCATGTTCATTTTTCCTCCCCCTAATTAAGACCCATTTACAAGATTATGGTGCATTAATTTAATGGGGGTTTGGAATTATTAGACATAAATCATATCTCAAATACATGATCAAGAATCAAAAACAGATTTATGAAGATAATCCCAATCCATCTTTTCATTTACCATTTACCATTGGTAAAAAAAATACTGAAATAGTAAATTAAAAAGACAAAAGAACAACAACATACAAACAACTTTTGTTGTACAATATTAACTATCAGGCTTTAACTGTCGTTCTGTATAACTAAGCTGTGTGTTTACTTTTGTTGTACAATATTAACTATCAGCCTTTAACTGTCGTTCTGTATAACTAAGCTGTGTGTTTACTTTTGTTGTACAATATCAACTATCAGGCTTTAACTGTCGTTCTGTATAACTAAGCTGTGTGTTTACACTCCTGATTTGTAAACCAAAGATGTAAGTACAGTAAAGGATTGTATAATTTCACTGAGTCAACCGACACAAATCATCTGCCTGTTTGCGAACATAAAAACAGGAAAAACTGTTACTAATTGTTGCTTAATATTTATCAATGTCACCGGAGCAAGTAGTGTTACAGGTGCATACTTTAAGCGTGTACATGTAGTCATATGGAATATTATATACCGATTATCATTTATGTTCAGCCTCAACCTTTGGGTGGGGTCCCTTTTTCCTGAAACAAGTACAGTTCTATATTTGGCCATTGGAAATAAGTTAAAATTTCACTTCTATCTATATAAGTAAGGATTAAAGTGCTGGCCTGTTGTGTATGAAATCAGAATGAGTTGTCAGCAGTTCTTTGATGATATGTTCCTCGATCTCCACACCACTGTCCAGCTGACCATCGGTCAGTTTTATCGCCTTATGTGTGTCTTTGGTGACAACTATGACTTCCTTCTTTCTTGTTTCCAAAAGATTAGCAACCACAACCTGAAATATCAAAATATATATTTTTTAACATTTCAACTAAATTTCAATATACATGGGCGGGCTTATTAGCAGGCATAGGCTTGTTGCTGGACAAAAACAGTATTTGAGTTTTTACCATGATCCTAGTATACTGTTTTAATCCTACTGAATACATGTACTAGAGAAACTGTGAGAGGGCTCACAAAGAAAATACCCCTGCTTCATCTTATCTCGAGATTCAAACTTTGTTTTGCAGGGGGTATTATAACTGAATCACAAATTTCTTCTTTCATACACATCTTCACAGGATGTTCTTTCACTGTGCCAGGTTACAAACAAAATTGAACAAACGGTTAAGGAAGAGTTACGTTTATACATTGTATTAGGTTTCTGGAGCAGAAATAAAAAGTTCCAAGGGCCACAACTCCAGGAAAAACAGTTGACTCGCAAGTTCCTTTCTTCATGCACATCTACATATGATTTTTCCATTTTGTAAACTTTTAAAAAATACCCAACAAATGAGGTTGAGTTGCTCTTACAAGGTTCATGGACGGGCGGACTGACGAGGGGGATTCCCCAGACTTTGTTAGCTGGGAGTATAAAAATGGAAACAGTAATTAACAGTTACCTGGTGACAGTACTTCGCCAGAGCCTGTTGTGCTTTTTTTACCAGAAGTTCTTGGTCTGTTTCAAGCTGTAAAAGGTTTGGTTAATTATTAATAGATGGGAGGTATGTATTCTACTCTATATTGTTGATTGTCAAAATATCTTCAACAAATTTTTCTGAACCTTTTAAAAGGTCGCCAATTATATGCATATACATTATATGCAAATCATATATACAAACAACATGTAAACAAATTTATGTAACATTTTAACTAACTGAATGAACTGCATATTAAAATAATGTAATAAGCAAAAGTTACTGATCTAAATATATGATTTAACTTTATGACAGCCAAATAAGTTAAGCTTGAAGTCAATTTTAATGGGTACATTTTGTAACTTACATTATCAATCACTAAATTTACTTTAGCTATTACATTATTTTACATTAAATTGAGTGACAAAATGTCCTTAAGCATTCAACATGGAGCAACTGACCTTGAACGAGACAACAAAGGCATCAGGTACCCATTCTTTGACAAGAGGCTGTAACATCTTGGGGACCATCTCAAGGGACAGCTGTAAGGGACCATCTCCAGACTGAATTTTGTGTTCAGGCTAACAAAAAAAAAAGTTTTTTATATGATTAGAAAAAAAGACACTTAACTCATTCACTCCTGAAATTTCATAATGAACTATTCTACCCTTTGAATTGAAAAAAATAAAATGTGTCATCAGGGGTGAATAAGTTATCTCCCATAGTCCCTATGTTAGTTAGAATCAAATTAACATAAGAGGATTTTCCTTTGGCTACTTTTCTAATATTCATGAAACTAATATCTCAGATACTACACAGTAAACTGTAAATTATGTCATTTGGTTTAATAGAGGAACTTATTGAAACATTATATGTGATGAAATTTAAATACTAACCATTTGTTCTTTTGGAATGTAGAAGTCTGACACAGCAGCGGCCAGATAGAGCATAGCCTTGTTGTTCATGTTATTGACAGCCTGGCAGGCGGCGTGCAGTAGTTGCAGGTACTCCGACAAGGTCTGGAACTCCACACCCAGCAGACGGTCGTCACTCACTGCTGACTGGTGCTTCTGTAGCTGGGAGCCAACCATCTTCTCAAAGTTTTCCTTAACTGTTCACAAACATATTGAATTCATAATCATAAAGAAAAGAGGAGAAACTTTCCAAAACTGGACTAAAACATTTATTGAGTCCAAAATATCAATACTGACCTTCAAATGTCTAAAATAGAGTGCAAAATGCCTAAATTATGATTTAAACTTATTGATATACAAGCTAAAAATCAAATATACATAGTCTATATTTGGTGCTGGATAACTCAAAAAGTCTGTAATATACAGAATAATTTGATTGTTAAAACAAATTTGACCCTCTTTGACTTTGAATATAGTTCTAATTCATTTCCTTTCTCAAACTTTGTATCACTCCAAACACGCAAGCGAGATACTGGCCACAGACTCCAGGTCTTTTGACTGTTCAGAAGAAGTCATTTGGTGTTCTCCAGAAAAAAAATATTAGAGTGTTAAGATGCATACATTGCACAATGTGATGCAGAAACCTTCTTACAGAAAGCTGCACTAAGGCCCGTAGAACATATCTATACTACACCTACAACAGGAGTTACATAATGAATATCAACAATCCATCTGCTTGTTCATTAGAAGAGGTTATTTTTAGATGCCCAAAATTTCCTCCTTTTTTTACCACTTTTGGGGCACAAAAAAACACAGCATGTTATATTATCCTTCACAAATCTGATACTAAAAAAACTACAAAATGTCGTTTAAATCTACCCAGCGGTTATTGAAAAGAAGTGGTTTAATTCAAGTTCATAGACAACAGATAATGGATGAGAGCGGAATGCAATATCCTACTTCAGGTCGGGTGAGATAATAATCTTAAAATAAAAAAATATCATTGGTTTGAACATGATACACCATTCAAACACAAACATATTTTTGAAAATTATATTTGCTTACCCATGTATTACTAAACATTAACAAGGCTCCAAAGTATAAAAGTTACATGACATTACATAGCACATTGACCAATACCTTGGATCTGTGATCTGGAATCTGTACTGTTCTTGAACTCTAATAAGTCCAGATAGTTGAGGCTTGAAAAATGTCTCAGAAAAGGTCTCATGGATCTACTGCGATGAAGGAAGATGACAGCATAGCCTTCTTGGAGGAAATATCTGGAGTCTTTAAGGACAATAACACAGCAACAAACAAATAACACATGTAGAATTTAACCCACATTTTCTCTCCTATTGGATGCACCCCTTAAGCTTTTGCCCGTAGGGGACAGAAACATCTAAAAAAATAATAATGCAAAAGCCCAAATTGAATATGGGTTTAAATTTGCCATCTAAATCAGGAGATATCATTATCTTGAATGTCTTACAAATTCTTATTTATTTTATATTTATTCTCCAATAGAATATACACATGTACTTACTTGGTAGAGTATTTTGAGAATTACACATTATCAGGATACAGAAAAAAAAGGTAAATATCAACATAATGTTTTTTTCTGTATCCTTATAATGTTTGACGCACAATAAAACTTTTATAAAACTATTGACATGAACAGATGGGTTTTTTCATTACATTAGTGGGAGGATTGGGCTATTGGGATATATGTAGTGTGGGCGAATACAATGAGGCAAAATATAGACAAATATATACAATAAAGTATTACATTCAGTAAAATTAATTAAATTTGATAAAAACAATGAAAACTTTGACTAAATCAAATTTGATTAATGAGCTCTCACACACCAAGTCATATTTGATATAATTTCACTGTACATGTGCCTTCCGTTCCTGTACCGTATACTTTCCTATGAAAAGGATACTCAGCTGATGATGCTCCTCTTGTTCCACTACTGAAGTTGTCGAGGAAGCGTACAGTGCGGCTCTCCAATGGTACCTTGGTTCCACCAGACTGAAAGACAGGTATAATTTAAAAGAAAAACAAAACATTTGTACATGCACAAAATATGGTTTTAGTTAGTAATAACCTTATGGATTGTTTATCTTCTTATTTAGATCAGCTTTTTCTTTAAATGCAAGTAGGTAATGGGTTGTTTTGCCCTAAATCCTGTTCGCGCTAAGGGCTGTTTGCCAATTTTTTTTTAAATTTATACGCTAATATAATAATTACTATTTAAATATTTCAACTAAACTTATTGATAACTTTCTACATTGGTGAAAAAAATGCAACTGTGCGTGTGTTGAGTCAGCTTTTCACAGCTGCCGTTAACGTTTGTCATACTCGCTAAAAAAAAACACAAACAACTTTTTTTTTGTATAAAATTGATTTTAATGAAATGGAGAAATAAAAAAAAATGAATGTGTGACTTAAAACTTCTAAAATTCAAAGAAAATACCCAACAATGTTTCGCCTTAAAACTTTAGGTTAAGGGCGAAACATCCTAGCGCAAAACAACCTAGGGCGAACGGGATTTCGGGCGAAACAACCCGGAAACGATTAAGTATTTCCCCAATATATGTTCTCCTTCTCCTTTTATAAGAGGGTCAATCAACTAAAGCACCTATTGATAAGATCAACCACACTGATTGAACACTCTTAAACAAAGTAAGTAACGACCAACTGACTGACAGAACGGTTCCGTGTTGTTTTGCCCCAAATCACGTTCGCCCTAGGTTGTTTCGCGCCAGGTTGTTTCGCCCTAAAACATATTTTTTAGGGCGAAACATTGTTTGGTATTTTCTTTTCATTTTTATTTGTTTTAAGTCACAAATTAAGTCTTTTTAGTCTTTCATATCATTAAAATCAGTTTTATTTAAAAAAAAAAGGGGGTTTGTGTGGTTTTAAAGCAAAAAACGGATTACGTTATTTTCTTAACGCCGACACACATTATAACATATATTGAATTTAATTTTAGAAATAAGTAAGAATTGTGAAATGAAACAAAAATGGTGTAATTTTAAAAATTGCGGGGTATACAACAATATTATTTTCCATGTTAACACATTTAAATTAGTTTAGTATACGGCTGTACGCATACTCGTCGCCATGTGACGATGTTTTCTTTACCTGATTTCTGCACACGTCTGTGTTGTTTTTTGCTAATTGGAGATTATGTCCATTTTGAGAAGTTTTGATAGTACCACGGAATTAGATTTAAGTCTGTGATGGTACCGGACAATGAAAATTAATATGCATATTTGAGTAGATAATTTTGAGTAGGTAACTTGTCATAAATAGAGCATTTCTCAATACTGTGTTATAATTCAACATTAGTAATGTTGAGTTATAACACAGTACTGAGAAATGCTCTATTTATAACAAGTTACAAAATGCACAAATCATCCATAACGTAATTTACGTTATGGATGATTTGTGCATTTTGTGCGACTCCGTGGTTAGACGCAGACAGCATGGTATCTGAAGTGATGTGTGTGACTGTTGGCAGC
Organism: Mizuhopecten yessoensis; assembly: GCF_002113885.1. Classification (NCBI taxonomy): domain Eukaryota; kingdom Metazoa; phylum Mollusca; class Bivalvia; order Pectinida; family Pectinidae; genus Mizuhopecten; species Mizuhopecten yessoensis. The sequence goes on from NW_018406474.1 coordinate 266,080, forward strand.
ATAGAACCTGGCAGCATAGAACCTGCCAGACTGACAAGTACATTATTATACAAGTATATTTAATGTATTTTGATAATTCCCTAAGTAAATTGCCAACGTTTATTTCATAATTCAAATGTACACATCTGCTTAACAATTAAAATACGTATCTATGTACTTGGGGAATTATTTACATTTCGTATACGTCTCTAGAGAAAGTATTTTTTTTTTTTTTCATCCTTATACGCAATTAATATACGTATGTAGTTTCAGTCTATATACGCAATTTGTAACTAATCTATGTCCATTTCGTATACGTATCTATGTACTTAGAGAAATTAATTTAGTTTCATTATATGTCCATATCTTATCTATATATTATAAGTATTGTACTTAGAGAAATTAATTTAGTTTCATTATATCATAATATCCATATCTTATCTATATATCATAGATATATATAATTAAAGTATTATTTTTTTTTTATTCTTATACGCAATTTGTACCTAATCTATGTCCATTTCGTATACGTATCTATGTACTAAGAGAAATTTGTTTTATATAAAATGGCTGACGTGACAGGGTGCTTTTTAATTGTTTATATCATGTTTTAAATATTTTTAACGTTAAAATATATACAGGTGCATTTTATAAAGAACAACATTACTTAATTAAGGTAAAGAAATGAAAACGATAATATACAGTATATTCCGGATATTAGTATGTCCGTTGTAGGATTCGGTGATGAATATACAGGTTCGTTCTTCACCTTCCGGCACGTAATTATATCTTGATTCAAGAGAAAGATATTTTTTTTAACTTTTAACATGATATTTATGACTTAAAGAAAAAATATTTTTTTAGGGCGAAACAACCTGGGGCGAACGGGATTTGAGGCGAAACAACCCTTAGGGCGAACGGGATTTGGGGCGAAACAACCCTTAGGGCGAACGGGATTTGGGGCGAAACAACCCGTTACCGACAGAACAGTGGAAGATGTTGATGAAATGCTAGCACAATTTATATAACTCCTCAACTTTCGTCTGAATTTCTCAAGAAGATACATTAATTCAGCAATTCTTATTTACAATTAGCTCCAGAGTGATGTTTTTATAATGTACCACTTCAAGTTCTATAAGACATTGCAAGTACTGCTCTTTGTTTATTTCCCGAAATCGAAGCTGAAATCAGATTGAAATTGCATGTCGTGTAATTTAATGTTGGACTAATCGATTGGATGAAACTGGAACTCTTACAGTCACGAGAACAACCAATCTTCCTTTCTGCTTTTGTCTCTCCACAAAACCATTCAATTCTGATCTTGTAGCTTCAAATTTATCAGGAACAGACACCTGCCGCAGGAAATTTGAAATATCTTCAGCCATTTTTCAACAAGGCAATGTTACAGAGACGCTTTATGAAATATGAATTTCGTTTCAAACTCACTTGCGACTAAGACAAAAACGCCGACTATTTGGCCCTCCTTGACAGGAGAGTTATCGTTCAAAGTTTTGTTATCTTTCAAGGTTGACGGTAAGTGTCCCATTTATTCCTCTCGTTATTTGCATATGTCTGTCAATACCCTGTGTTATCTCGATAGTCAGCTTCCTCTCTGTCCATCAATGAACCGGGAAAACACAAGTGTGTAAAGTGACACTTCATTCTTTTTTAAGGGTTTGCCAAAAAACATGCACATGTTCAACTGTTCATATAGGAACATGCAATCTTGCATATATATTGTCAAGTCGAACACAAATGCTATTTTGGCCATGCAGCTAATTTGGCCTATAGCTACATGTGGCTTTGTAAGATAGATCTAAAGAAATGCTATTTAGCCATTGAGCTAATTTTGCCTATAGCTAGCAGTGAAAGCTACATGTAGGTTCACTTATTGAATTCATCTTGTTTGTTGTTAGTCTGTACATTTGAATTAGTTAGGTTGTACATACACTGTACAGAAAAGACATAATACAGCTTCTATAAATTTGAATTAGTTAAGTTGTACATACACTGTACAGAAAAGACATGATACAGCTTCTATAAATTTGAATTAGTTAAGTTGTACATACACTGTACAGAAAAGACATGATACAGCTTCTATAAATTTGAATTAGTTAAGTTGTACATACACTGTACAGAAAAGACATGATACAGCTTCTATAAATTTGAATTAGTTAAGTTGTACATACACTGTACAGAAAAGACATGATACAGCTTCTATAAATTTGAATTAGTTAAGTTGTACATACACTGTACAGAAAAGACATGATACAGCTTCTATAAATTTGAATTAGTTAAGTTGTACATACACTGTACAGAAAAGACATGATAGTTAATACAGCTTCAAATTTCCAAACGTATTGTTCTGTTGTTTGAGTTACAGATTCTTGTATATTGCATATGTTTTAACTTGCCTATGACTTTATGAAGTTTTTAATAGTTTTAACTGAGGAATGTTTTCCTCTGGGTATGTGCCACATCTGCAACAATCGACACACCAGAGATAGAATGCAGATTATTGGAAGAAGAAAAACAAGATATTTTTATTCCCAGAAATCATTAGCTATTTTGTCTGTCTTCACACTCAATGTTAAAGCAAATATTTTACCAGAACACGTACACTGTAGAGATAAGAAGTGATCTTAAGTTTCAGATGTTTCTTTAATTTTCATGCTAACAATAGCAAAATGGTAACTTTAACAGGTCAGCTTTGTCAATTGACATACAAATGTTTTATACAAAATGTAAGTGTTAATAGCATGCCAAATTTGGTTTTTAAAGCAGTCAATTTAACCACCTGCTGTCTTTTAAGATAAAACTATAATCTAATAAATGACCCTTATTAAAACTGATATGTAATCTCATGTCCACAGAACAACTCACTTGAGTCTCGTTACCAAATCTAGAACAGATTGATGCTTGTATCATAAAACAGCCTAGTCTGAGTTTCCTCTGGCCCCAAACCAGACATCTGTCTGTCAAAATATGTCTAAGTCTGGTGTCGGGGCCAAAGGAAACCAGGCTATTGCCCCCACACAAGATGCCCCCACACAAGACATATATCTGTCAAAATGTCTTAGTCAGCTGGTGTCAGGGCCAGAGGAAATTTGGGCTATTGTCCCCACACAAGACATCTATAGATCTGTCAAAATGTCCAAATCTGGTGTTAGGGCCAGAGGAAACTCGAGCTATTGTCCCCACACAAGACATCTATAGATCTGTCAAAATGTCTTAGTCGGGTGTCAGGGCCAGAGGAGACTCGGGCTAAAACAGGCTTCCTGTAAACACCAGAACAATTTTATTATTTGTTGATGTAAATTATGTTTTTGTTTTCATTTGTTGCTTCTTAACTTCAGAATTGTTTTGGTATTGTATTGATATGTACTTACTAAATCATTATATAATTTTGTTTTATTTTGTTTTCAGGCGGCAAAACTGATAACAGAGAGCCAGAAATGTTCATTAGACGGTAAGTGACCAGACTGGTGAATTTGACCTCTCCCAGTAAATGCAGTGAACTTTGACCTCCCACATTGATCTGAACTTCTCATTTTGAAAGAATTGTGGGGTTTTAATGTCCGAAATGATTCAGACCCAGTTGCACTTTATCTAATTCACATTATATGTTCAAGTGAAATGAAATAATATTACAGAACCAATTTATAATGGGGAAGTGGACTGAAGAATTAATAGAAGTTTATGAAGCTTCCCTAGCTAACTTGTACACTTTGTTGTTACAGATCCCTACAGCGAGTTGGTGTTGTACTCCGTCATGTTGTGAGTATTGAGTACTGTAATGCTGTACTACGTCATGTTGTGAGTATTGAGTACTGTAATGCTGTCCTCCGTCATGTTGTGGTATTGAGTACTGTAATGCTGTACTCCGACATGTTGTGGTATTGAGTACTGTAATGCTGTACTCTGTCATGTTGTGAGTATTGAGTACTGTAATGCTGTACTCCGTCATGTTGTGAGTATTGAGTACTGTAATGTTGTACTCCGTCATGTTGTAAGTATTGAGTACTGTAATGCTGTACTTCGTCATGTTGTTGTATTGAGTGCTGTAATGCTGTACTCCGTCATGTTGTGGTATTGAGTACTGTAATGCTGTACTCTGTCATGTTGTGAGTATTGAGTACTGTAATGCTGTACTCTGTCATGTTGTGAGTATTTAGTACTGTAATGTTGTATTCCGTCATGTTGTGAGTATTGAGTACTGTAATTCTGTACTCCATCATGTTGTGAGTATTGAGTACTGTACTGTTGTACTCCATCATGTTGTGAGTATTGAGTACTGTAATTCTGTACTCCATCATGTTGTGAGTATTGAGTACTGTACTGTTGTACTCCATCATGTTGTGAGTATTGAGTACTGTACTGTTGTACTCCATCATGTTGTGAGTATTGAGTACTGTAATGTTGTACTCCATCATGTTGTGAGTATTGAGTACTGTAATGCTGTACTCCATCATGTTGTGAGTATTGAGTGCTGTAATGTTTTAATTCATATATGAATACAAATTGAAAATAAATTGTAGCTAATTTTGAGCATTGTAATTGATCAGAATTTTCTTTAGTTACATGCTGGTAAAGGTTTTTATCACTTTCATAATGATTGAGAAAATGTCTTTCCTTTCTGACATGATCAAATTAATTACTTGGTGTTTAGAAATACATCTGATTAAAAGCACAGTTCAGATCAAAATCTCTTAATCATTCTCTCATATCCACATGCTTTTTTTTTGTATTTCGATCTGCATTCCTTTACGTAGCAAATCTATCAAAATTAAAAAATCTCAGGAAAGTTTATTCAGACAGGTAAGCAATAGGCATATAAACTGCTAAAGTTCCGTTTAGAAATCAGTATCCTCGTTTGTATGTATCATTTAAGAAATGAATGTGAAAATAGGTACAATGTACTCATGAAAACTGAATTACAGTTGAATCTAATTAACAAATTTGCTCTTTAATTTGGCAATGAAGCATGTTCTAACAGCATCTCAACAAATTCCAACTTTTTCAGATTAAATATTGATATTTTCAGTATCAAAACCAATTCCAACATTTGTGATTTTGCAGAAAATGGCTGCACCAAGATCTAGATTTTCCACTGTGGCAGAGGATGAGGTTCTGTTACAAACTGTCAACACTACAGGGGTTATAACTCTGAACAGGCCTAAGGCTCTAAACGCCCTCAACTTAAATATGATACAGAGAATCTACCCTCAGATGACAGTAAGTATAACCCTGAACAGGCCTAAGGCTCTAAACGCCCTCAACTTAAATATGATACAGAGAATCTACCCTCAGATGACAGTAAGTATAACTCTGAACAGGCCTAAGGCTCTAAACGCCCTCAACTTAAATATGATACAGAGAATCTACCCTCAGATGACAGTAAGTATAACTCTGAACAGACCTAAGGCTCTAAATGCCCTCAACTTTAATATGATACAAAGAATATACCCTCAGATGACAGTAAGTACAACTCTGAACAGACCTAAGGCTCTAAATGCCCTCAACTTTAATATGATACAAAGAATATACCCTCAGATGACAGTAAGTACAACTCTGAACAGACCTAAGGCTCTAAATGCCCTCAACTTTAATATGATACAAAGAATATACCCTCAGATGACAGTAAGTACAACTCTGAACAGACCTAAGGCTCTAAATGCCCTCAACTTTAATATGATACAAAGAATATACCCTCAGATGACAGTAAGTACAACTCTGAACAGACCTAAGGCTCTAAATGCCCTCAACTTTAATATGATACAAAGAATATACCCTCAGATGACAGTAAGTACAACTCTGAACAGACCTAAGGCTCTAAATGCCCTCAACTTTAATATGATACAAAGAATATACCCTCAGATGACAGTAAGTACAACTCTGAACAGACCTAAGGCTCTAAATGCCCTCAACTTAAATATGATACAGAGAATATACCCTCAGATGACAGTAAGTACAACTCTGAACAGACCTAAGGCTCTAAATGCCCTCAACTTTAATATGATACAAAGAATATACCCTCAGATGACAGTAAGTACAACTCTGAACAGACCTAAGGCTCTAAATGCCCTCAACTTTAATATGATACAAAGAATATACCCTCAGATGACAGTAAGTACAACTCTGAACAGACCTAAGGCTCTAAATGCCCTCAACTTTAATATGATACAAAGAATATACCCTCAGATGACAGTAAGTACAACTCTGAACAGACCTAAGGCTCTAAATGCCCTCAACTTTAATATGATACAAAGAATATACCCTCAGATGACAGTAAGTACAACTCTGAACAGACCTAAGGCTCTAAATGCCCTCAACTTTAATATGATACAAAGAATATACCCTCAGATGACAGTAAGTACAACTCTGAACAGACCTAAGGCTCTAAATGCCCTCAACTTTAATATGATACAAAGAATATACCCTCAGATGACAGTAAGTACAACTCTGAACAGACCTAAGGCTCTAAATGCCCTCAACTTTAATATGATACAAAGAATATACCCTCAGATGACAGTAAGTACAACTCTGAACAGACCTAAGGCTCTAAATGCCCTCAACTTTAATATGATACAAAGAATATACCCTCAGATGACAGTAAGTACAACTCTGAACAGACCTAAGGCTCTAAATGCCCTCAACTTTAATATGATACAAAGAATCTACCCTCAGATGACAGTAAGTACAACTCTGAACAGACCTAAGGCTCTAAATGCCCTCAACTTTAATATGATACAAAGAATATACCCTCAGATGACAGTAAGTACAACTCTGAACAGACCTAAGGCTCTAAATGCCCTCAACTTTAATATGATACAAAGAATATACCCTCAGATGACAGTAAGTACAACTCTGAACAGACCTAAGGCTCTAAATGCCCTCAACTTTAATATGATACAAAGAATATACCCTCAGATGACAGTAAGTACAACTCTGAACAGACCTAAGGCTCTAAATGCCCTCAACTTTAATATGATACAAAGAATATACCCTCAGATGACAGTAAGTACAACTCTGAACAGACCTAAGGCTCTAAATGCCCTCAACTTTAATATGATACAAAGAATATACCCTCAGATGACAGTAAGTACAACTCTGAACAGACCTAAGGCTCTAAATGCCCTCAACTTTAATATGATACAAAGAATATACCCTCAGATGACAGTAAGTACAACTCTGAACAGACCTAAGGCTCTAAATGCCCTCAACTTAAATATGATACAGAGAATATACCCTCAGATGACAGTAAGTACAACTCTGAACAGACCTAAGGCTCTAAATGCCCTCAACTTTAATATGATACAAAGAATATACCCTCAGATGACAGTAAGTACAACTCTGAACAGACCTAAGGCTCTAAATGCCCTCAACTTTAATATGATACAAAGAATATACCCTCAGATGACAGTAAGTACAACTCTGAACAGACCTAAGGCTCTAAATGCCCTCAACTTTAATATGATACAAAGAATATACCCTCAGATGACAGTAAGTACAACTCTGAACAGACCTAAGGCTCTAAATGCCCTCAACTTTAATATGATACAAAGAATATACCCTCAGATGACAGTAAGTACAACTCTGAACAGACCTAAGGCTCTAAATGCCCTCAACTTTAATATGATACAAAGAATATACCCTCAGATGACAGTAAGTACAACTCTGAACAGACCTAAGGCTCTAAATGCCCTCAACTTTAATATGATACAAAGAATATACCCTCAGATGACAGTAAGTACAACTCTGAACAGACCTAAGGCTCTAAATGCCCTCAACTTAAATATGATACAGAGAATATACCCTCAGATGACAGTAAGTACAACTCTGAACAGACCTAAGGCTCTAAATGCCCTCAACTTTAATATGATACAAAGAATATACCCTCAGATGACAGTAAGTACAACTCTGAACAGACCTAAGGCTCTAAATGCCCTCAACTTTAATATGATACAAAGAATATACCCTCAGATGACAGTAAGTACAACTCTGAACAGACCTAAGGCTCTAAATGCCCTCAACTTTAATATGATACAAAGAATATACCCTCAGATGACAGTAAGTACAACTCTGAACAGACCTAAGGCTCTAAATGCCCTCAACTTTAATATGATACAAAGAATATACCCTCAGATGACAGTAAGTACAACTCTGAACAGACCTAAGGCTCTAAATGCCCTCAACTTTAATATGATACAAAGAATATACCCTCAGATGACAGTAAGTACAACTCTGAACAGACCTAAGGCTCTAAATGCCCTCAACTTTAATATGATACAAAGAATATACCCTCAGATGACAGTAAGTACAACTCTGAACAGACCTAAGGCTCTAAATGCCCTCAACTTAAATATGATACAGAGAATATACCCTCAGATGACAGTAAGTACAACTCTGAACAGACCTAAGGCTCTAAATGCCCTCAACTTTAATATGATACAAAGAATATACCCTCAGATGACAGTAAGTACAACTCTGAACAGACCTAAGGCTCTAAATGCCCTCAACTTTAATATGATACAAAGAATATACCCTCAGATGACAGTAAGTACAACTCTGAACAGACCTAAGGCTCTAAATGCCCTCAACTTTAATATGATACAAAGAATATACCCTCAGATGACAGTAAGTACAACTCTGAACAGACCTAAGGCTCTAAATGCCCTCAACTTTAATATGATACAAAGAATATACCCTCAGATGACAGTAAGTACAACTCTGAACAGACCTAAGGCTCTAAATGCCCTCAACTTTAATATGATACAAAGAATATACCCTCAGATGACAGTAAGTACAACTCTGAACAGACCTAAGGCTCTAAATGCCCTCAACTTTAATATGATACAAAGAATATACCCTCAGATGACAGTAAGTACAACTCTGAACAGACCTAAGGCTCTAAATGCCCTCAACTTTAATATGATACAAAGAATATACCCTCAGATGACAGTAAGTACAACTCTGAACAGACCTAAGGCTCTAAATGCCCTCAACTTTAATATGATACAAAGAATCTACCCTCAGATGACAGTAAGTACAACTCTGAACAGACCTAAGGCTCTAAATGCCCTCAACTTAAATATGATACAGAGAATATACCCTCAAATGACAGTAAGTATAACTCTGAACAGACCTAAGGCTCTAAATGTCCTCAATTAAGTGAAATATGATACAGAGAATCTACCCTCAGATGACAGTAAATATAACTCTGAACAGACCCAAGGCTCTAAATGTCCTCAATTAAGTGAAATATGATACAGAGAATATACCCTCAGATGACAGTAAGTATAACTCTGAACAGACCTAAGGCTCTAAATGTCCTCAATTAAGTGAAATATGATACAGAGAATCTACCCTCAGATGACAGTAAATATAACTCTGAACAGACCCAAGGCTCTAAATGTCCTCAATTAAGTGAAATATGATACAGAGAATATACCCTCAGATGACAGTAAGTATAACTCTGAACAGACCTAAGGCTCTAAATGTCCTCAATTAAGTGAAATATGATACAGAGAATCTACCCTCAGATGACAGTAAATATAACTCTGAACAGACCCAAGGCTCTAAATGTCCTCAATTAAGTGAAATATGATACAGAGAATATACCCTCAGATGACAGTAAGTATAACTCTGAACAGACCTAAGGCTCTAAATGCCCTCAACTTAAATATGATACAAAGAATCTACCCTCAGATGACAGTAAGTATAACTCTGAACAGACCTAAGGCTCTAAATGTCCTCAATTAAGTGAAATATGATACAGAGAATCTACCCTCTAACTCTGTCTGAAATCTGAAAGAGGAATATATTAGCATGGCTCCATGTATACCAATAACCATATTCAACTGTCAAATTGCTTTTCAAACAGGATTTGTTTTTACTTTTCACAAGTTTATATATGTACTGTAGTTCTAACTTAACAATTATTTTAAAAATTATTGTAGAAATGGGAAGAGAACACGAAAATAAGACTGGTGATAATAAAAGGAGCTGGAGAGAAGGCCTTCTGTGCTGGTGGTGACATCAGAGGTAGGGGAGGTATAGAAGAGAAGGCCTTCTGTGCTGGTGGTTACATCAGATGTAGGGAAGGTATAGGAGAGAAGGCCTTCTATGCTGGTGGTGACATCAAATGTAAGAGAGGTATATGAGAGAAGGCCTCCTGTGCTGGTGGTGACATCAGGGGTAGGGGAGGTATAGGAGAGAAGGACTTCTGTGCTGGTGGTGACATCAGAGGTAGGGGAGGTATATGAGAAAAGGCCTTCTGTGCTGGTGGTGACATCAGAGGTAAGAGAGGTATAGGAGAGAATGCCTTCTGTGCTGGTGGTGACATTAGAGGTAAGGGAGGTATAGGAGAGAAGGCCTTCTGTGCTGGTGGTGACATCAGAGGTAGGGGAGGTATAGGAGAGAAGGCCTTCTGTGCTGGTGGTTACATCAGATGTAGGGGAGGTAAAGGAGAGAAGGCCTTCTGTGCTGGTGGTGACAGCAGAGGTAGGGGAGGTATAGGAGAGAAGGCCTTCTGTGCTGGCGGTGACCGCAGAGGTAAGGCTGGTATAGGAGAGAAGGCCTTCTGTGCTGGGGGTGACAGCAGAGGTAAGGCTGGTATAGGAGAGAAGGCCTTCTGTGCTGGTGGTGACAGCAGAGGTAGGGGAGGTATAGGAGAGAAGGCCTTCTGTGCTGGGGGTGACAGCAGAGGTAAGGCTGGTATAGGAGAGAAGGCCTTCTGTGCTGGGGGTGACAGCAGAGGTAAGGCTGGTATAGGAGAGAAGGCCTTCTGTGCTGGTGGTTACATCAGAGGTAGGGGAGGTATAGGAGAGAAGGCCTTCTCTGCTGGTGGTGACATCAGATGTAGAGGAGGTATAGGAGAGAAGGCCTTCTATGCTGGTGGTAACATCAGGGGTAGGGAAGGTATTGGAGAGAAGGCCTTCTGTGCTGGTGTTGACATCAGAGGTAGGGGATGTATGGGAGAGGAGGCCTTCTGTGCTGGTGGTGACATCAGAGGTAGGGGATGTATAGGAGAGAATGCCTTCTATGCTGGTGGTGACATCAGAGGTAGGGGAGGTATAGGAGAGAAGGCCTTCTCTGCTGGTGGTGACATCAGGGGTAGAGGAGGTATAGGAGAGAAGGCCTTCTATGCTGGTGGTAGCATCAGGGGTAGGGGAGGTATTGGAGAGAAGGCCTTCTGTGCTGGTGTTGACATCAGAGGTAGGGGATGTATGGGAGAGGAGGCCTTCTGTGCTGGTGGTGACATCAGAGGTAAGAGAGGTATAGGAGAGAAGGCCTTCTGTGCTGGTGGTTACATCAGAGGTATGGGAGGTATAGGAGAGAAGGCCTTCTCTGCTGGTGGTGACATCAGAGGTAGAGGAGGTATAGGAGAGAAGGCCTTCTATGCTGGTGGTAACATCAGGGGTAGGGGAGGTATTGGAGAGAAGGCCTTCTGTGCTGGTGTTGACATCAGAGGTAGGGGATGTATGGGAGAGGAGGCCTTCTGTGCTGGTGGTGACATCAGAGGTAGAGGAGGTATAGGAGAGAAGGCCTTCTGTGCTGGTGGTGACATCAGAGGTAGGGGAGGTATAGGAGAGAAGGCCTTCTGTGCTGGTGGTGACATCAGAGGTAGGGGAGGTATAGGAGAGAAGGCCTTCTGTGCTGGTGGTGACATCAGAGGTAGGGGAGGTATAGGAGAGAAGGCCTTCTGTGCTGGTGGTGACATCAGAGGTAGGGGAGGTATAGGAGAGAAGGCCTTCTGTGCTGGTGGTGACATCAGAGGTAGGGGAGGTATAGGAGAGAAGGCCTTCTGTGCTGGTGGTGACATCAGAGGTAGGGGAGGTATAGGAGAGAAGGCCTTCTGTGCTGGTGGTGACATCAGAGGTAGGGGAGGTATAGGAGAGAAGGCCTTCTGTGCTGGTGGTGACATCAGAGGTAGGGGAGGTATAGGAGAGAAGGCCTTCTGTGCTGGTGGTGACATCAGAGGTAGGGGAGGTATAGGAGAGAAGGCCTTCTGTGCTGGTGGTGACATCAGAGGTAGGGGAGGTATAGGAGAGAAGGCCTTCTGTGCTGGTGGTGACATCAGAGGTAGGGGAGGTATAGGAGAGAAGGCCTTCTGTGCTGGTGGTGACATCAGAGGTAGGGGAGGTATAGGAGAGAAGGCCTTCTGTGCTGGTGGTGACATCAGAGGTAGGGGAGGTATAGGAGAGAAGGCCTTCTGTGCTGGTGGTGACATCAGAGGTAGGGGAGGTATAGGAGAGAAGGCCTTCTGTGCTGGTGGTGACATCAGAGGTAGGGGAGGTATAGGAGAGAAGGCCTTCTGTGCTGGTGGTGACATCAGAGGTAGGGGAGGTATAGGAGAGAAGGCCTTCTGTGCTGGTGGTGACATCAGAGGTAGGGGAGGTATAGGAGAGAAGGCCTTCTGTGCTGGTGGTGACATCAGAGGTAGGGGAGGTATAGGAGAGAAGGCCTTCTGTGCTGGTGGTGACATCAGAGGTAGGGGAGGTATAGGAGAGAAGGCCTTCTGTGCTGGTGGTGACATCAGAGGTAGGGGAGGTATAGGAGAGAAGGCCTTCTGTGCTGGTGGTGACATCAGAGGTAGGGGAGGTATAGGAGAGAAGGCCTTCTGTGCTGGTGGTGACATCAGAGGTAGGGGAGGTATAGGAGAGAAGGCCTTCTGTGCTGGTGGTGACATCAGAGGTAGGGGAGGTATAGGAGAGAAGGCCTTCTGTGCTGGTGGTGACATCAGAGGTAGGGGAGGTATAGGAGAGAAGGCCTTCTGTGCTGGTGGTGACATCAGAGGTAGGGGAGGTATAGGAGAGAAGGCCTTCTGTGCTGGTGGTGACATCAGAGGTAGGGGAGGTATAGGAGAGAAGGCCTTCTGTGCTGGTGGTGACATCAGAGGTAGGGGAGGTATAGGAGAGAAGGCCTTCTGTGCTGGTGGTGACATCAGAGGTAGGGGAGGTATAGGAGAGAAGGCCTTCTGTGCTGGTGGTGACATCAGAGGTAGAGGAGGTATAGGAGAGAAGGCCTTCTGTGCTGGTGGTGACATCAGAGGTAGAGGAGGTATAGGAGAGAAGGCTTTCTGTGCTGGTGGTGACATCAGGGGTAGGGGAAGTATAGGAGAGAAGGCCTTCTGTGCTGGTGGTGACAGCAGAGGTAAGGCTGTTATAGGAGAGAAGGCCTTCTGTGCTGGCGGTGACAGCAGAGGTAAGGCTGTTATAGGAGAGAAGGCCTTCTGTGCTGGTGTAGGGGAGGTATAGAAGAGAAGGCCTTCTGTGCTGGTGGTGACAGCAGAGGTAGAGGAGGTATAGGAGAGAAGGCCTTCTGTGCTGGTGGTGACATCAGAGGTAGGGGAGGTATAGGAGAAAAGGCCTTCTGTGCTGGTGGTTACATCAGATGTAGGGGAGGTATAGGAGAAAAGGCCTTTTCTGCTGGTGGTGACATCAGAGGTAGAGGAGGTATAGGAGAAAAGGCCTTCTATGCTGGTGTTGACATCAGAGGTAGGGGATGTATGGGAGAGGAGGCCTTCTAGGTATAGGAGAGAAGGCCTTCTGTGCTGGTGGTGACAGCAGAGGAAAGGCTGTTATAGGAGAGAAGGCCTTCTGTGCTGGTGGTGACAGCAGAGGTAAGGCTGGTATAGGAGAGAAGGCCTTCTGTGCTGGTGGTGACATCAGGGGTAGGGGAAGTATAGGAGAGAAGGCCTTCTGTGCTGGTGGTGACAGCAGAGGTAAGGCTGTTATAGGAGAGAAGGCCTTCTGTGCTGGTGGTGACATCAGGGGTAGGGGAGGTATAGGAGAGAAGGCCTTCTGTGCTGGTGTTGACATCAGAGGTAGGGGAGGTAAAGGAGAGAAGGCCTTTTGTGCTGGTGGTGACATCAGGGGTAGGGGAGGTATGGGAGAGGAGGCCTTCTGTGCTGGTGGTGACATCAGGGGTAGGGGAGGTATGGGAAAGAATGCCTTCTGTGCTGGTGTTGACATCAGAGGTAAGAGAGGTATAGGAGAGAAGGCCTTCTGTGCTGGTGGTGACATCAGAGGTAGGGGAGGTATAGGAGAGAAGGCCGTCTGTGCTGGTGTTGACATCAGAGGTAATAGAGGTATAGGAGAGAAGGCCTTCTGTGCTGGTGGTGACATCAGAGGTAGGGGAGGTATGGGAGAGAAGCCCTTCTGTGCTGGTGGTGACATCAGAGGTAAGAGAGGTATAGGAGAGAAGGCCTTCTGTGCTGGGGGTGACATCAGAGGGAGGGGAGGTATAGGAGAGAAGGCCTTCTTTGCTTGAGGTGACATCAGAGGTAGGGGATGTATAGGAGAGAATGCCTTCTATGCTGGTGGTGACATCAGAGGTAGGGGAGGTATAGGAGAGAAGGCCTTCTTTGCTTGTGGTGACATCAGAGGTAGGGGATGTATAGGAGAGAATGCCTTCTATGCTGGTGGTGACATCAGAGGTAGGGGAGGTATAGGAGAGAAGGCCGTCTGTGCTGGTGTTGACACCAGAGGTAGGGGAGGTATAGGAGAGAAGGCCTTCTGTGCTGGTGTTGACACCAGAGGTATATGTAGGGAAGTCATAGGAGGAGGAAGGAACACCATACAATATGTCAAAAATAGGTCAATGTAATATGTAGTAAAATTGCTAAATTATAATATATATCTGCACATTTATGTAGGAAATTTGATAACTGTTGGACCCTGATGTGATGAATTTAATACACAAGTTTGACTTATTAGCTCTGAAAGGCAACTTGTGACAAACATTGATCTTCAAGGCTTTAAAATGTTTGTTTGTATTCAGGAAATTCTTAAATTTTATTATACAAATGTACTGCTATTTCATTACCGCTGGGAAACTTTTGGTAAAAAAAAAATGAATTGTGTGGGTCAAACTCGTATAAACTGTTTAATGATTGTTTGTGAGAGAGAAATAGAACAAAGAAATGATATCTAGTTAATACCTCCAGGAAGTCATCACTGCATGTGAATCTTTTAAAACAAAAGATAAATTAGAAAAGACCTGTACTAATTTGGAATAAAATAAAAAGAAACGCTTGTCGATTTTCAGCTGTGACAGAAGCAGGGAAGGTTGGAGACTCGCTTGCTCAAGATTTCTTCAAGGAGGAATACATTCTAAACTACAAAATTGGTAATTATTCAACAACATAACATATTGGACTTTTGTTTTCATACAAACCTTGCCTAGCTTTAAATCTGCATCAGTGACACTGTGACTTGTCTTTGATACTTTTTTCCATGTCTTCCACAGGTACCTATGACTTACCTTATGTGGCTCTAATTGACGGAATCACCATGGGAGGAGTAAGTTCTAAGATATATATGTAATGTTTAGGTTTTCATGGGTTGAATCTGTGTTATTACATCCATGGATCATAGGAACTGTACTGCACACAGATTTTTGTCTATACCTAAATAATTTTTTGTATGTGATAAAAGTTATTTTTATATGTGATCAAAGTTATAGATAAAAAGTAAAAATATGGAAATTCAAAACTGCATACAGAAATTTGATTTTGAACAAATTACCATATTTGCATCAAACATCAATATCCTGATATATATACATAGTGTTATCATCATGTATGCTTGTAATGTGTCTGCTTTTGGTAGGGAGACTGATGTTGGTTTCCTGTAATTTTTGACTTCTGAAAGCATCAGAATTCCTTACACCTGACAACTTGCTGAAATTTAATTAATTGTACAGAACGAATGACAATGTATGCCACGTTATTGTCCAGTAGAAGTCAATATTAAGTGTACAAGACAGTCAATGTGGCAAGGAAATCAATTAAAATATTGACAACTTACCGGTAATGGCAAGTTATAGTGTTCATGTAACTTAGTAGCATTTACCACAATATTGAAGATCTATTATTTTTATATGTAAGTCACAAATAAGGTATATAAGATCTATTATTATATGTAGGTATATAAGATTTATTATTATATGTAAGTCACAGCTATATAAGATCTATTATTATATGTAAGTCGCAAATAAGGTATATAAGATCAATTATTATATGTAAGTCACAAATAAGGTATATAAGATCTATTATTATATGTAAGTCACAAATAAGGTATATTAGATCTATCATTATATGTAAGTCACAAATGAGGTATATTAGATCTATTATTTTTATATGTAAGTCACAAATGAGGTATATAAGATCTATTATTATATGTAAGTCACAAATAAGGTATTTTAGATCTATTTGTATATGTAAGTCACAAATGAGGTATATAACATCTGTTATTACCTGTAAGTCACAAATAAGGTATATTAGATCTATTATTATATGTAAGTCACAAATAAGGTATATAAGATCTATTATTATTATGTGTTTTTCTTTCTGCAGGGTGTGGGTTTGTCCGTTCATGGCGACTTTCGTGTTGCTACAGAGAAAACACTGTTTGCCATGCCAGAAACAGCAATAGGTATGTGAGATATGTTGAAAAATATAAAAAGATATTGAATATTCAAGGTCCCCAAAAATAACTATTATTGTGAAACTACTTGCAAATAGTGTTCTTCTAATAATTTTTGTTTTGATAAATCTTGGTTGAACAGGTCACAAATGTGGTAATGTTTCATACATCACAAAAGTCTTACAATTAAATCCAAGACCAGGGTTCATTAGCTGTTTATATCATTAAAGTGGTGTGTAGTATTGCCTTTAAGCTTTGAGCTACATTGGCAGCTGTTTAGTTTCCCTTGACATCATATAACTGTAGGTAGATGGATGGACCGGAGCAGTAACCTCATATTACTGTAGATAGATGGATGGACCTGAGCCGTAACCTCATACTACTGTAGGTAGATGGATGGACCTGAGGCGTAACCTCATATTACTGTAGGTAGATGGATGGACCTCAGCAGTAACCTCATATTACTGTAGGTAGATGGATGGACCTGAGCAGTAACCTCATATTACTGTAGATAGATGGATGGACCTGAGCAGTAACCTCATACTACTGTAGGTAGATGGATGGACCTGAGCCGTAACCTCATATTACTGTAGGTAGATGGATGGACCTCAGCAGTAACCTCATATTACTGTAGGTAGATGGATGTACCTGAGCAGTAACCTCATATTACTGTAGGTAGAAGATGGATCTGAGCAGTACCTCATATTACTGTAGGTAGATGGATGGACCTCAGCAGTAACCTCATATTACTGTAGGTAGATGGATGTACCTGAGCAGTAACCTCATATTACTGTAGGTAGAAGATGGATCTGAGCAGTACCTCATATTACTGTAGGTAGATGGATGGACCTCAGCAGTAACCTCATATTACTGTAGGTAGATGGATGGACCTGAGCAGTAACCTCATATTACTGTAGGTAGATGATGGATCTGAGCAGTACCTCATATTACTGTAGGTAGATGGATGGACCTGAGCAGTAACCTCATATTACTGTAGATAGATGGATGGACCGCAGCAGTAACCTCATACTACTGTAGGTAGATGGATGGACCTGAGCATTTACCTCATATTACTGTAGATAGATGGATGGACCTGAGCAGTAACCTCATATTACTGTAGGTAGATGGATGGACCTGAGCAGTAACCTCATATTACTGTAGATAGATGGATGGACCTGAGCAGTAACCTCATATTACTGTAGATAGATGGATGGACCTGAGCAGTAACCTCATATTACTGTAGATAGATGGATGGACCTGAGCAGTAACCTCATATTGCTGAAGATAGATGGATGGACCTGAGCAGTAACCTCATATTACTGTAGATAGATGGATGGACCTGAGCATTAACCTCATATTACTGTAGATAGATGGATGGACCTGAGCAGGAACCGCATATTACTGGAGATAGATGGATGGACCTGAGCAGTAACCTCATATTACAGGTAATGTGGACCTGAGCCGTAACCTCATATTACTGTAGGTAGATGGATGGACCTTAGCAGTAACCTCATATTGCTGAAGATAGATGGATGGACCTGAGCAGTAACCTCCTATTACTGTAGGTAATGTGGACCTGAGCAGTAACCTCATATTACTGTAGATAGATGGATGGACCTGAGCAGTAACCTCCTATTACTGTAGGTAATGTGGACCTGAGCCGTAACCTCATATTACTGTAGGTAGATGGATGGAGCTGAGCAGTAACCTCATATTACTGTAGATAGATGGATGGACCTGAGCAGTACCTCATATTACTGTAGGTAGATGGATGGACCTGAGCAGTAACCTCATATTACTGTCGGTAGATGGATGGACCTGAGGATTTACCTTATATTACTGTAGGTAGATGGATGGACCTGAGCAGTAACCTCATATTACTGTAGATAGATGGATGCACCTGAGCAGTAACCTCATATTTCTGTAGATAGATGGATGCACCTGAGCAGTAACCTCATATTACTGTAGGTAGATGGATGGACCTGAGCATTTACCTCATATTACTGTAGGTAGATGGATGGACCTGAGCAGTAACCTCATAGTACTGTAGATAGATGGATGCACCTGAGCAGTAACCTCATATTACTGTAGGTAGTTGGATGGACCTGAGCATTAACCTCATATTACTGTAGGTAGATGGATGGACATGAGCAGTAACCTCATATTACTGTAGGGAGATGGATGGACCTGAGCAGTAGCTCATATTACTGTAGATAGATGGATGGACCTGAGCGGTAACCTCATATTACTGTAGGTAGATAGATGGAGCTGAGCAGTAACATCATATTACTGTAGGTAGATGGATGGACCTGAGAAGTACCTCATATTACTGTAGGTAGTTGGATGGACCTGAGCATTAACCTCATATTACTGTAGGTAGATGGATGGACATGAGCAGTAACCTCATATTACTGTAGGGAGATGGATGGACCTGAGCAGTAGCTCATATTACTGTAGATAGATGGATGGACCTGAGCGGTAACCTCATATTACTGTAGGTAGATAGATGGACCTGAGCAGTAACCTCATATTACTGAAGATAGATGGATGGACCTGAGCAGTAACCTCATATAACTGTAGATAGATGGATTGACCTGAGCGGATGGACCTGAGCAGTAACCTCATATTACTGTAGATACATGGATGCACCTGAGCAGTAACCTCATATTTCTGTAGATATATGGATGCACCTGAGCAGTAACCTCATATTACTGTAGATAGATGGGTGGACCGTAGATGGATGGACCTGAGCAGTAACCTCATATTTCTGTAGATAGATGGATGCACCTGAGCAGTAACCTCATATTACTGTAGATAGTTGGATGCACCTGAGCAGTAACCTCATATTTCTGTAGATAGATGGATGCTCCTGAGCAGTAACCTCATATTACTGTAGGTAGATTGATGGACCTGAGCATTTACCTCATATTACTGTAGGTAGATGGATGGACCTTAGCAGTAACATCATATTGCTGAAGATAGATGGATGGACCTGAGCAGTAACCTCATATAACTGTAGATAGATGGATTGACCTGAGCGGATGGACCTGAGCAGTAACCTCATATTACTGTGGGTAGATGGATGGACCTGAGCAGTAACCTCATAGTACTGTAGATAGATGGATGCACCTGAGCAGTAACCTCATATTCCTGTAGGTAGATGGATGGCCTTAAGCAGTACCTCATATTACTGTAGATAGATGGATGGACCTAAGCAGTAACCTCATATTACTGTAGATAGATGGATGGACCTGAGCAGGAACCTCATATTACTGTAGGTAGATAGATGGAGCTGAGCAGTAACATCATATTACTGTAGGTAGATGGATGGACCTGAGCAGTGCCTCATATTACTGTAGATAGATGGATGGACCTGAGCATTAACCTCATATTACTGTAGATAGATGGATGGACCTGAGCGGTAACCTCATATTACTGTAGGTAGATAGATGGACCTGAGCAGTAACCTCATATTACTGTAGCTCATATTACTGTAGATAGATGGATGGACCTGAGCAGTAACCTCATATAACTGTAGATAGATGGATTGACCTGAGCAGTAACCTCATATTACTGTAGGTAGATAGATGGAGCTGAGCAGTAACCTCATATTACTGTAGGTAGATGGATGGACCTGAGAAGTACCTCATATTACTGTGGGTAGATGGATGGACCTGAGCAGTAACCTCATATAACTGTAGATAGATGGATTGACCTGAGCGGATGGACCTGAGCAGTAACCTCATATTACTGTGGGTAGATGGATGGACCTGAGCAGTAACCTCATATTACTGAAGGTAGATGGATGGACCTGAGCAGTACCTCATATTACTGTAGGCAGATGGATGGACCTGAGCAGTAACCTCATATTACTGTAGGTAGATGGATGGACCTGAGCAGTACCTCATATTCATTGGTTACTTATGCCAGGATAGAGGACGTTTAAGGGTCCCTTTTTGAATGTAATATTTTCAGGTATAAATCCTGGCGCGGACCTGCAAATGTTTATGCAGGCCTAGGCCTTACAAGGCTTTTTCAAGGCTTGCCTGAAAGCAGCATCAGAATACTAGGTCTGTCCTTACTTCATAAACGCACAACGCTTGTCCAACTGGTTCAACCGTTTAGATCGTGGTAAATTAATGTGGCCTACGTTTATAGCTTGTGATATGAATGAACCACTAAGAATGTCACATTTCAGGCAATATAGCATAGTTTTCCTGTAGACAAGTGATATATATTTTTCTCCATATATCTATCAAACTTTCACAGTACCTCTTTGATTTCTGTTTTCCAGGTTTGTTTCCTGACGTGGGCGGTGGTTACTTCCTCCCAAGACTTGGTGGCAATCTCGGAGTGTTCATGGCTCTCACAGGCTTCAGGCTGAAGGGCAGGCATGTACAGAAGGCGGGAGTGGCCACACACTTTGTCCAATCTAACAAGGTTTGTGTGACAAATATCAGGTTTTTATATGTCTGGCAAAATATCATGTCCTGTGTTGTAAGACTGTACTACCAGTCCGGATGTTGTAGGATCAGAGATTTCTACAGTTATATTCTTAATATGACTTATGGGGGGGGGGGGGGGGGGGGGGGTAATGATTTTTAGTGAGAATGATGGAAATAAAAAAGTGTTTCTTTTTAGCTCGCCTCTTCGCAATGTTGAATCGGTCACCACCATCAATACCTTGTTTTATTGCCATCATTTGTTCAAAGAAATGTTGGCATTATAAAGGGGTTTGGCGATAAATTGTGGGAAATGTATAAGGAATTATTAAGAAAAACATAATTAAGGGACCTGAAAATATGTTGGTGGTTAGTGAGGTGGCAAATGAAATGACAGGCATTATATCAAGGTTTTACTGTACATGTGTTCCTGTTGATATTTGCTATCTTACAACATATATCACCAATAGGAGAGCTATGCTGTTCTCCAAAATCTCTTGTTTAAAAGTAATTATCTAACAATTTCTATCAAAAGTAATGTAGAAAACTGAACTGGTATTGATGGCTTTCTTTGTTGCTTGTGCATTTCCCTTTTGCTATAAAAAGGAACATTGCTCTTTTTCAGATTTCAGAACTAGAGACAGCATTAGTTGGTCTCCCGAATCCTAGTCATCACGATATTACCTGTGTGATAGAGGACTTCCAGAGTAAGGTAGGCAGCTGCTTTCAGACCTTTGATAAAAAGGAGACTAGGGCTACATTCGCTTTTCCCGGTCGAAACGGTACGTGCGTCGCAGAGATATTCCATGATAAACGAACGCACTTGGACCGTTCTATATACAGAGATAAAAATGCACAGTTTCTGTTAATGAAAAAACAATATATCAAGAATAGTATGCCCTTCTTTCATGCGTCCACTGAATTACATAACGTATCTTAAAAACTACATGTGACTTGACATCGTGTTAGAAAGAAATAACACAAACTAGCAATAGTCAGCATTTTAGTTTCGGTCAGGTACGTCTGGACCCCTCAATCTATACGTGCCTAATTTACCTGAGGTCAACCTCGGTTCAGCTATATATATGTTGTTTTGACTGTTTTGTAGAGTACTGATGTCCCGGATGATGACTTCATTTTAAAACCAGATATGGACAATATTAATAGGCTGTTTAGTGCTAACACTTTAGAAGGAATATTCGAAGATTTGAAAAATGATGGTTCAGAATGGGCAACAAAACAACTACAGATACTACAGAAAATGGTAGGTTGTCTGTCTACACTAGAAACAAAAACTTAATCTTCAATAGAACACTTGTATTCACTATTACAATGGAAAAGATATTTGGATTTGCTATGAAGATGATACAAGTCTTTCATAAATGATAGATGTCATAATATGAAACTTGAAAATACCAACTATTGTTGTGGACTAGTATATGCTGTTAAGTGTATCTATAAATTTTAGAGCGTTGAAAGTGGGCTGTTAATTAAGACACCAAAACATATTGACAAGTACTAATTATCTCGGAACACAGAAGCTGTTGTCGTAGCATAATGCTATAAATGTCGTACATGCCCTAAGCTGTTGTCGTAGCGTAATGTTATAAATATCGTACAAGCCCTAAGCTGTTGCAAAACATGAAACCTCAGAAAAAAATGTAGTATTTTCTCATGCTATCAAATATTATGCTGAATCATTTTTATCACTAAGGCGATAAGACTTTAATAGATAGCAGGTTTACAGTTATGTCTACCTAACATTGTATGTTTTGTGGTTTCAATAACCTTTCACAATTTCCTTCCAGTCGCCTACATCAATGAAGATAACACTGAGACAAATTCTGGAGGGCCGGAACATGCCCCTTGGGGACTGTTTACAGATGGAGTACAGACTGAGTCAGAGATGTGTCGACGACAAGGATTTCTACGAGGGGGTCAGGGCAGGTATGACAGTACAAGTATACATATACTGTAACACTTTGGTTCCGTGATTTTGTCATAACATATTCTAGGGGTGCAGATAATATTAGAGAGTGTAACTTCCTTCAATTTTTATAGGATGACAGGGCTAATAAACACCATGCAATAATAAGTGTACTTACAGACCTCCACACTTTAAAGTTAATGTTTATGCAAATCTTACCATAAATGAGGACATTATAGCTGAGTTTTAATTTTCATGAGTTCAAACGCAGCATGTTTTTGTGTTGGTTTAATGTTAGCAAGCTTTTAGGATAATCATTGTGAAAAGCCAATGTTGCACATGGAGAAAAATAAGAAATTGTAAACAGTACATGGTATTGTTTTAATAACACTGTCCTAATATAATTAATTGTTTGTTTCCACAGTTCTTGTCGACAAAGATTTCAGCCCTAAATGGGACCCGGCTACCATCGAAGGAGTGACAAATGACAAAGTTGATTGGTACTTTTCTGAACTTCCACCAGAGAGGGAGCTTAAATTATGATAAAGCTTCAATCACAAGGACGATTTATGTATGAATGTGTACTTGACAGGGAAGTGCTATGAGAAATCTGAATAAAGGACGAGGCATGAAAAGCAATGGAGTTGGCCCCAATGATTTTAAAAAAAAAAGTTAGAATTATTTAGAGGGAAGGTTTAAGTGTACATTTTAAGATTAAAGTAGATATTAGTTTGATGCCATTTTGAAATGGAAAAAAATAAGAAAATCGAATTTGCATTTGAGGTTGATAATCGTAAATTCTGAATATAAGTGGGTTTGTGTTACATATACATTTCAATACCAGTAATGCCTTTCTAGTCCCTATTCATATATATATGAATATTTAGATGTAGCATAACTTACATTTTAAAATATATTTCATCCGAAATGTAAAATTTGTAAAAAAAATCACCATTTCTTAGATTTTGTCCTGATTTAGATGGTTTTATTTTTGTCATTTGGCATTATTTTTCTATTAGAAGTTGTTGATCGGCGATTCTCTGGCATAGGAATTTGGCTAAACTTTTTTTGTTAACGGTTACCTATTTAATAATACTTTTCACATAAACTCGCATAACAACACATTATGTATCTTTTATTAATGTTTGACATAAATAAATTTGTTGATCGTCATTTGTCTTAGAGTTCCGTGTACCAAGGGAAATAATCCAAGATGGCGATCTCCCAGAATCGTCGATCTTTTCATGAAAAAAAGTTGAAATGTTCTATACCTGTGTATTTTACGCACCCCCCACTTTGGGTATTAAATTTCTGGAAAAAAAGTGCACAAATTACATGGGTTTTTACGGTAAATGTAAAAATCAGTAAAACATTTGCTGCAAATTTCGTTTTAGAAATTATTGGGGCCAAAACCACGGCTTACCTACCTATTCCTTCGACAGATTTGGTGATAATGCATCTGGAATGTGATCTAGTTCCAGTTTATTTGGAAGAAAAACAACAAGGAATGGGTCATCTTCTAAAGGTCTTTTACATAACAAAATATGATATACAATCTTGGATGTGCTATCATTATTATGAATGACCACCAATTTGAATTTTGTAAATATTGTTTTGCCTTAAAACATAATAGTGTCAATTCGTAGGGAAAGACATCATATTATGGTCATTATTTGAATACAGAACGTGAAGAATTGACTTATATAGTCATACTTAGATAATGTAAAGTCAATGTAAGACTGATAGTGTTAAAATATGTTGTATGGATTTTTATGAGATTATCTATTATTACTTTAACCCTTTCACCACTGTAGAACATAATGGACTCATCCAGATCAAGGTGTGGTAGAGTTTACTTAAGTTACGGAGGGGTGAAAGGGTTAATCAGATATTAAAAACGATTACTGTATAGTGTTGATTTGGCAGTGGTATTTGTTGCACAAAAAATGTTTCACAAGGCGGAATCTGCACTTTTAAGACGGTTGAATATGTCTTGTTACTTAACTAGAACTGGTCTCTATCATGTTTATTTAGCGGTTTCTTTGCATAAATGTGAAAACTGCAATAACCTCAACAACGATCAACACCGCCACAAAAATGATCCCGTATGCAGTTTTTCACAGAGAGGTGAAAATATATGTACTTCAGTAACCATGTAACACACTGTAAAACTCCGTCAGAACTTATATGTCGTTGAGAGGCGTAACACTGTAAAACTCCGTCAGAACTTATGTGTCGTTGAGAGGCGTAACACACTGTAAAACTCCATCAGAACTTATGTGTCGTTGATCAGAGGCGTAACACACTGTAAAACTCCGTCAGAACTTATGTGTCGTTGAGAGGCTTTCTGATTACTTGGACTCAAGGTACATTCACATTTTAGAATTACAGAACAATGTATTTCCCAGAGACAACAGTGTTGTTCTTAAGAGCCTTTGTCGTCAAAAAGCAATAAAACTGTGGACATTAAATGTTATGATTTGGATTACATTTTATCAACAGTTCAATATCTCAAAATATTGAGATATTTATGAGAAAAGCTTTTTTCAGCATTTGGTGTACATTAAATGCATGTAAAATATTAGATTTTATATTTTTGAATTAAAATTTTCAATCTATATCAGTAAGGGTTATTGGTGTGATCTTTCAGTTGACATTGTCAAATTCAGATATCGTATGGCCAATCAGGAGGCGGAAAGCAAATGGAGTACCTAATCTAAATTGGAAAACACTTCTGTCTGTTTTTTAATTGACACTGCATTTCATATGGAGTGAATAGATGTAAGGTCGACACATATTTCAGGTTCACTGGGCTAATACGTGCTGGATTAGGTGAATGTAGTGGAAACTTGTATCTGATGATATTAATCAAAGGTAACTATTTCACAATGAAATATCTGAACTACAGAATAAATATAAATGTCTGCGATCTAGTTCATTTCATTTGGGATACTTATAAATGAGTTGTTGTTTTTAATTCAAAGAGCTGTAAATTTAAATAGGGAGTGGTTTTGGTTTATCATTTTTAGCCCATCATCATCAGATAAGAGGCTTATCCAATCTCCCTTCGTCAGTGGTCCACCCTTAAACAATTAATGTCAATATTTCTTAGAAGTACTTGAAAAACTTTCTCAGATTTCCTATGAAGGTTCCCCTTGGTCCTTAATTATGCCGTGTTGATTTTGACAGTTCAAGTTTGTTCCCGCTATTTCTCTTAGACGTACACGACAGATCTGTGAAAACATTCATATATAGGTTAGTACGAAAGTGTTTATACAAATTGATCTGGGATCGACAACTGACAATCAAATTCAGAATGGATATATTGCTTTGATTATTGATTTAATTCAGTAAACCCCATATATGACTTGAATATGAACGTATTTACCTTCTAGATTCATCAATAATTAAAAAAAAAAAAAAAAAAAACACAGGAAGGGGCAAACATTTATATCTTATTTTGCTAATTTAACTTAAGCAAATAGAATTGTTCGCTAAATGTTTTTTTGTGAAGTGTCAGAGCAGACATTTTTATCTAGCTTTTCTTTTCGCCATGAGTTGATCGTAATATCATTGTGACATGCATTTGCGTTAGTAAATTTGCTAACGAATCAATATAAGATTTATATACCTCGCAGGGTTCTCCCCAGAATTTTTTTAAGCTGATATGTTTCATTTGCAACGAACATTCAAGACGGACACGCTAATATAATACCTTATCAAACCTCTTTTGGTGAACATTAAAACCAAGGAAATAAATAAGTGTTTCTTATGTCTGAATTTTCAGCAATATTATTGTTTTAAATATTCTAAAAAAAATACAATTGATAGAAAGGTGTATGAGTTTTGTACATTGAATAATAGATATGACATTTGTGACATTTGTCTCTTATCTTTACATTTGTATCCCTTACTTAATCCCCATTAAAAATAATTTAAAGAAGACATATTTAAAAGCTGTTTGTGCTTTAGGGGGAAACACTTACATGAAAAAGTTTATATCATAGTTCTTATTATTGTAAGAGAAAATGGTTTAATAAAATGTACAGTGTTTTTATTTCCTCCAAAACTGTATTAAATACTGCTGTCAGTTAATGTGATCAAAGATTAAAACAGCATTTTTATTTGAGCTCTTCTTCATTAAAAACGACAAATCCGGATTTTCATTCCCCTTTCCGGTTTGTACTTTACACAATCCAAGATGGCGACCATCACTAACTGAATACACACGCTATTTCAGCGTTGTCAAATGCAATCATATGGGAGTAAATTAATTTATAATAGATGTAATAAGTGTTTGTTTTGTTAATCCAACAGTAGGTACCTCAATTAATCACCTATTGACCATGTTAAAAGGATCCGGTGATAATTGCTTTAGGCTCCAGTGAGCACGCTTATTGCCGGACACCTGTGGGCTTGTCGTCCGGTCCCCCTCCCCACTAATTACAGGCCCCCTGTGGCAATACGCCTATCGTGCAACTGACCAGTGGGGTCATTGCTGGACTTTGGTCAGCCGTGTCATTTAATCAGTGTCAATTTCTTGTGTAAAAAGACCACCTTCAGTACAAATAACAAGGTGATACGGTTCACAGTTTAAGGTGATACGGGTCAATTAAGCTGATACGGCAGGGAGGATTTCAAAATGAAGTTGATACGGAGCCGTATCAGCTAAATGGCCTGGGGAGAACCCTGCCTCGATCGATGTTTAAATGGAATATTCAATGTCTTAAATATCTATTCCTGGTATAAACATGAGCACGGACTTGGATAGAATAAACTTCCTTAGAACAATGTATAGAGGTAATTAAATTAACATGGTTGCAAAAGGGCAACCCAGTTTCAGCCTGATGATTCTCTGCCAGTATTGTTTTATCCTTTCGCCAATGTTTACACTGAAATAAAACAAAACCTTTAGTAGTTGACAGAAGAAGGCAGAGTATATAATAAGGAAAAGTTTACATGATTGTATATGTCCGAGACCTGTGGTTGAATATGTGAACGGTCTTGTGGGTATCGACGTCATTGTGGGATTGTTTGCCGAATGTGATCTCCTTTCATCCATGTCCACCATTTCTAGGTATCCTATCTTACTGACTACCTCCATATCATGTTCACCGTTAATAAAATGATCACGGGAACTTACATTTTTGTTTGTTTTGTTATCAATTTTTACATGCAAATATGTAGTATATTTGTTTTCAACACGAGGCACGTTATACTTAAACGTTATGTAACCACAATATTTTCCACTAACTGCAATATTACTGTAAGCAATATAACCCACATTATAACCACGTGCACAGTATAATCAACCTAACAGCTGCTTGACCACCGTATAATATAACCTCTACTAGCCACGGTATAACCACCAGGTACCGCGGTAAGACCATCATTCTAACCAAATGTTTAGTTCATTTATATTCAAAATACATTGTCTAGATACACAGCTGTTGTATACCTCCAATTCACGGCAAATACCTGTCTTAATATCTGATTTCAACGTCAAATAACGTGCCTGATATTAGTCCTACAGGTGATGAGTAGTCAGTAGCATATGTTTTAAAGTATCGTGTCTTGAATCTCTCAAATATTTAATATGATAGGCTACTTCAGAGAATGATGTAGAAACGTGTGAAGAGTACGTTTAACAAAAGTGATGTAAATATTCATTCATTACTCCACATGTACTCTGTCATCTCATAATACGTCACAGAATTCGAAGCATTCGCTATTGTTTAGATATGTAGATAACAGTATCGTTTCCTTGCAAGATTTTGATAGAAAATCTATAACAAATCATGTACAGTCAACTTACCCAGACACAAAAATAAAACCACACTAAGTATTTAATCGTTTTGTAAGCAACACAAATGGATTCAACAGATGTCGATGCTTTACAAAAGCCAGCGCAAAAACCAGCTCTAAGAAGGAGCAATGGAGCAGAAACATTGCCCTGACTGACCTTCTGCCATGCCAAGTACGAAATACAGCTTTGGCTCTTTTTACAGAAAGGAACATAAAGATCCGAAACACTTCATTTTAGTGTTTTCTACTACCTGTAAATGTTTAAACCATGTTGTTAGATTATTCATATAGAACGTAAAATATTTTTAAACATTTTGATATTTTATTCTTTAGTTTATGAACATTACAGTAATATCAGTCCCTCATACCTTAATACTTCCGAACAGTCCTGCAGCATTACCAACAATAGCCATGTCAACATAAGCTCGTGCTGACTTTGTCATCATAATATTTGCAATAAAATAAATATTGAAAATAAAATCAAAGTTAGATTTAATATTTTGTTTTCTTATTGGAATGGCAGCATGTTACCAGGTGATACTGATATCGTCCACGTGTTATTACGTCATGCTGATGACGTGGACACTATACTACTTTTACCAATCCTTCCACCACCCGCTACCATGGAGCACGTGTGACAACGAATGGAACACGCCTTATTTCTTCAGTGACGTCAGCGATGACAGCCGGAAAATTTATACAAAATAACGTCTGATTTATTCAAAATAACGTCTGATTTATACAATATGACGTCTGATTTGTACAATATGACTTCTGATTTGTACAATATGACATTTGATCTATACAACATAATGTCTGATTGTACAATATGACGTCTCATTTATGCAACAGGACCTCTGATTTGTACAATATGACGTCTAATTCACACAACAGGACCTCTGATTTGTACAATATGACGTCTAATTTATACAACAGGGCCTCTGATTTGTACAATATGACGTCTAATTTATACAACAGGGCCTCTGATTTGTACAATATGACGTCAGTTATCAACATAATGAATTCTACATCGAATACTTTACACACTGTACTAATTGATTTGAATTAAACAAGTACAAGTACTCAACAGTTTTAAAATTAATTAATTAGGGGATGTTATGCCGATGTGTCGAAGTATGTAACTCACTGACTTGGAAACAGGCAACGACTCGCCCAGAAAATAATGTGAATCTTCCTCGTACTGGATTGGTGGAGAGAACGATCAAAAGACAATAGCACTGTCGAAGGTGAGCTTTTCGCAAATAGCTGTTTCTAATGGAAGGAACATATCTAAATTGACAAAATGAATTTACATTTTAGTTCCATTATTGCATAAAATCTTAGTAATATTGCTTCAGATATTTTTTTCTATAATGACGTTATATAAATGTTTCTCAAAATATTGATGAAAAAGATAAGATATAGACAGATAGATGTTTTAGATAATCTTTTGAAATTACATTTCAGGCACGTGCTACAGGTACAATATTTGTAAGTAGTGTTTAAATGTAAAACCGGGGAAACTAAACAAAACTAAGATCCGTCTGTTATTTGACACATTTATTTAAGAAGAAGCTGATTTTGCAGTAATCAATATCCATAGAGTTGAAAATGGTTTTGTTTATACTCGCTTGATAACACCAGCCAGCTGACTCGGGTCACTTAAAGATTTACACAATTATAGGTTAGTAGGTAAATACTGTATAACACGTTGGCAAATTTGTATTTTATAAAAACAAAATAATAATAGTTACATGTAAGATATTGACTGGAACATAATTTATTTAGGCAGTATTTGAAAAGCATATTAATAAATGACATTGATGCAAAACCGAATTTATGAGATGTAATAGTGTACATGTATTGAAAGTATATGCAGCATCTGTTTCTAATGTAATGACAATAAAGCGTATGTCAATGATAGCTGTTTAAATCTTGTTCTCCATTTTCTACCCATGGCGTATTTTGCAGCGCATTTTCAGACCGCTTTTGGAATTCATAGAGCACTTCAGACTGAATGCTAGACTAGTTTGGATTGGTTAACAAAACGGTTTTAACAAAATGCGATTTGGGTTTTAGATACGAAAAAACGATAGATATATGTCTTAGAATCTTTATGTAATAAAATAATCTGTTTTCTGATTTTTTCAAGGTATTCGACCGAGGGAGAGAGGGTTTTACCATACACTTCCTATGAAATCCATCAGTATTAATGCGCAATAAAGGCAACAGGAACCCACCTCAAAGAAGGAACAATGGGACTGGAAAGTGGAGTACCTCCTATCAGTTGTTGGGTATCTCGTGGAATTCTCGAATATTTGGAGGTTTCCGTACATATGTATTAGAAATGGCGGAGGCAAGTTTTGTTGACGGGTACACACATACGGAACAAACAAAAAAAGAATTCTCTTGAAATTTGTATGATTCATCTTTAGAATGTTTGTTTTAGTGTATCCTTAGTTCCTGTTGTTGTCACTTTATTAGGGCCCCGTATCTCCGATACTGGTTGCCTGTAATAATCACTTTGTCTGTCCGTCCGTCCGTCCGTCCGTTAGTCCGTCCACAAATTTTGTTCCTGGCTGATAACTTTGGTATTTATTGACCAATTTACATGAAACTTGGTCAAGATGTTCAGTTCACAGAAATACACACTTAGGTAAAAAGTCAAGGTCAAAGGTCAAGGCCATTAGGTTCAATGGTTCAGGTCAAATTTTGCATCTTTTCAATGATGAACATTTTGTTATGACATCAGAATTACACAAGGAGTTAACTGACTAAAGGTCAAGGTCATCGGGTCAGAGGTCAAGGTCACATAACAAGGTCAAATTTTGAAGCTTTTCACTAATGAGTCTTTTATGATATTATGAAGCAAAGTTGGTCGGATTTAAACAAAGAGTCAACTGACCAAAGGTCAAGGTCACTGAGTCAATTTCAAGGTCAAATATTGTATCTTTTTACTGATGAACTTTTTTTATGTTATTATGAAGCAAAGTTGTTAAGAACTTAACAGGGAGTCAACTGACCTAAGGTCCAGGTTACGGGGTCCAAAGGTTCAAGGTCAAGGTCAAGTTTTGTATTTTTTACTAATGAACATTTTGTTATGATATTTTGAAGCAAAGTTGGTCGGAAATAAAGAATAAGTCAACTGACCAAAGATCAGGGTCACTGGGTTAAAGGTCAATGTCATTTGGGTCCAAAGGTCAAAGACAAAATGGATCTCTGACTTTGACCCTTGCTCTTAATGGAGGAGGTATTTAAGGTGAAATGAAACAAATCAAAGCTAACAAATGAGCATTGCACCAGTATTTACATTTCTGTTAGCCCAGCAAATATGGAGGTGGAAGGAAACAAGACTCGCATCATAGTACATGTAAAATGTATATTTTGCTTCCTTGCGATTCTTTTTAAGTCCAAATGTGAAACGTCAAGGCTCCGCTATATGGACAAATTGCTTCTTGATGATGATGGGGGATATATTACCACAAGACGGGGCCCTTACTGACCGGTCAGTGTTCTAGTTTGTCTTGATGATGATGGGGGATATATTACCACAAGACGGGGCCCTTACTGACCTGTCAGTGTTCTAGTTTGTCTTGATGAGGATGGGGGATATATTACCACAAGAAGGGTCCTTACTGACCTGTCAGTGTTCTAGTGTGTCTTGGTGTTCCAGTTGTTTTCTTTTGTTTTCATGTCTCCTGTCCTTTTGTTATCCTTCCTTTTGTTTTGGTGTCTCCTAAGTTCCAGTTGTTGTCTTCCTTTTTTTGGTGTCTCATCAGTTTAATTGTTGTCTTCTTTTTTTGCATTTCCTCAGTTCCTTAAATTGTCTTTTTTATGTCTCATCAGTCCTTTGTATAGTCTTTGTTTGTTTTTTATCAGTTCCTGTTGTTTTATTGTCTATTAAAGTCCTTTCCGTTTGTCTCGGTGTCTTATTTGTTGCCTTTTGTTTCGGATTTTTCTCAGTTCCTGTTTCTGCCTTTCCTTTGTTTTTTTACTCTTGAATCCTATTTGTAAGTGGCGTATTTCATATTTTGACCTTACTTTCATTTCACAGTGGGATCTCAATACGTCCGAAACTCATTAACCTGGCGTTTAATTTATATTACAGTTATAGTAAATTATCATGAAGGTGAATAATTAAAAAATATTTTTATTGAACAACCGATGGTCACGATTTAAATGCTAAGTCACTAAAATGTTACATCAGGAACACTCGGATACATATCATTTCATAGGCTGTAATTGTCTTACAATGCAGTAGTAAAGATTTGACATCGTAAACATTGAAAGAATATTATGATAGCTATTGAGTTTGTATCACAATTAAAATGTAACAAATCTTTACTAGTTACAACTATCTTATCCTCCCACTTGCAACACCTTGAATCTAAGTAAGTTATTACATCACTTACCACTTCCCTACTCTTTCTGACCGGCGTTGTCCCTCTATTGACCGTATTATTAAAATGCCAATGTCAGATTAAAAAAAAAGTGATAAATAGTCAGTAGCATACTTCTGTTTAAAGTATCGCGCCCTGAATCTATTAAAGGACAATGATAAAAGGGTTTAAGAGGTGAATGAGATGGAAAGGTGTGTACTTTACTCTGCATTATTTATTATGACTCACTCACTCACTCATGTTTGTACATAAAAAATGTATGTAATGCGGATCATTCACGAAGGATTTAAAGGTAGATGATAGCATTGGTTTTTTTTTATAATATTATGCAGTAAAACATGTAACTAGTTCATGTACAGTCCATTGGCCCAGTCACAAAAATACAACTTTACCAAGTATTTGATCGTTGGAGGGTTTCATTATCAACATCAAATGGATACATTCGATGTCGATGCTTTACAAAAGGCAACACAAAGGGAAACCAGCGTTAAGAAGGAGCAATGGGGTAGGAAACTGGAGTACGTCCTATCGGTTCTTGGGTATCTGGTAGGATTCATGAACATTTGGAGGTTTCCGTATGTTTGTATGAGAAACGGCGGAGGTAAGTTACATACGGGTACACACATGTGAAGCGGACAATGTGATTCACAACTCCACGTGAAGATCAAATGTTGATGCATGCTGTCTTATGTTCTAGTTATCTAGTGATCTTCTCCTGCCTTTGAGATGTTCACATAGGCGTAACATGGGATACATTTGATTCTTTTTGAACAGTTATCTCGAATATTTCCTTTTCATTTAGTTTATGTATATTATATTACAGCAAAGTAAATGCTAAATATACAGGATTAATCAATATGAAATGGTTTTGATTGAACGACAGAGGGGCACGTTTAGAACGAGATGTCACTGATATATAATATAAACACTTTCCTTGACTTTTTGTCGTATAATACACGTAACAAAGTTGACCACTGAATTCGTGCTCATATCGTTAATCTCTAAACTTCAGACACAGAGAAATAGTATGATGCTCTGAGAGGTGTCATGCATTAGAGCCCATACGGAGGGAAAAGGAATACTTTCCCCATTATATAAAGCATGTTCAAGATGGTATATCTTATAGTTAATGATATAATTTTTGCTTCATTCCAGGTGCTTTCTTGATACCGTATATCGTTATTTTGCTATTGATGGGCATTCCCTTGTATTTCCTGGAGGCATCTCTCGGACAGTTTACTGGGAAATCATTTAAAGAGGTTTGGAGTTATTGTCCAATTATTCAAGGTATTATTATTATTACAAGCTAACCGAAAAATAATATAAAGAATATTCTCCATGTCTGCAGCAGCAACCAAATGCATATATCAATATAATAATGACATTACATGTATTGAAAATAGGCAGACTAATTCATGTCTTCCATTGTAAATTATATTGTCATCAAATATATATACCAAGTGCATTGAAATTGTATAGAATTGTCAGGAAAAGGGTGTATAAATTATAACGTGCTATATGTGCTGGCTGGGGAATAGAGGAAATGTTAAGGGGAGATAAAAATCTAGATCTAGATCGCCAAAATGTATTTGTTTAAGTTAAAGTTAACAGCCAAATAAAATGAGCCAATATTCTCATTGCTATGAAGGATTCTTCATTTACGGTACCTATTTTAGTACCATATTGAGATCTTAAATTTCCATACAGTATACATCTTCACACCTGCTTAAGTAATTTGTATGTGCTTGAAATTTAAAACAACCAGCCACAGAAAAAGGGTATTAAAAACCTTTGTGGCAACTTTCTTATTATAACATATTGTAGATGCAAAATAGATACAATCGATATTTATAAGGGAGGAATAAATATAGAGGATCTAGCACGAGTGTTCATGTTATATTGAATTTATTGAACGAGTATATTAATTTCATATGAAACGAGCCTTTGGCGAGTTTCATATGAAATTAATATACGAGTTCAATAAATTCAATATAACATGAACACGAGTGTTAGATTCTATTTATTATATAATTCGAGAAACCTACCTACATAAGTGGTTTCAATACTAACGTCTCTATATGCAATGACGACGAGAAAGGACGCATCACATATACTAATTTGAGAGCATGTTCCGCTAACAAAAGTAGTCCGCAGAATTTTATCAGAATAATAAATGGCCAACAGTTTTACTTTTAACGATCATTTTAATTGTGATAACAATTGAAATAATAAAAGTTTACAAAATATGACTTCTTTTTTTTCGCTTCGGAAAAAAACTGTTTTTTTTCATCGGTGACGTCATGAACAGTGTAAGAGCGCGCGCACTGTGAAGGTCGTCGGAAACCGAAAACACATGTGTTGGATATTAGGCCTACTGAGAATCACTGTCACTTTCTATAACACGGGCGCGTTTTTTCAGAGGAGGTCCTTGGTAAACATGAACTTGTATGTTTCCTCCTGTGACAGCACCTGAAAAGATACTTTGGAAACCGCCCTGGACCCTGACAACAGAGGAAGTTGACTGGTTACACGCCATTGATTGTTGTGTCAGTGATGTTGTGTTGCATCCGGTCTCAGGTGCTGTTGGATTTCCGTGCAGTATTTTGGAGATTTCTTTGTGTTGATTCGTGTTGATGTGTGAATAATTATTAATAGAAGAAATGTTTCGGTGACCAGAAATTTGCATTATATGGTTAGCGGGGATGTTATTATCGTTCAATTTCTGGACAAGATATTTCCTCGCACTGTGATTTGACAAGTGTTTGTCAGTTTGGATTCCTGCTCCCTTTATGGCACGTTGCATCATGGATTTTAGCTTGTTGATACCAAGGGGTTGGCGCTTGAACCAAGTCTCATGACTCATTACAATAAGTTTATATAATAATAATAGCGACTAAACAACGACTGTTCTGAGTACATCTTGACTAAATTAGATGAACAGACCACATGGGCGTAGGAATACGACCTAGTTCCCACGGTGTCGCGCGCTCATTTGCATCTTTATTGCACACGTTCAATATCAATTTTATTGCACCCCTTTATTGCACTGCAGAAGCCTTATATTATATAATAAAACAATGTATGGATATTTTCAAATGAACTTTAACTGTCATTGTACAATACCTATACCAGAAAACTTTTGATATTACATATAAGATATATATCAATTGTAAATCATAAAGTTGTGTCTTGTTGTGACAGGTAAAGATAAAGCTATTTTAGATAGGAATAAATCGCTACGTAAAGATTTTATAAAAATGAATTTAACTGTCATTGTACAATACCAGAAAGCTTACAATGAAATGAACAAAATTTAAAAATAAATCCGCTTTTCCAAGTGTTAAATTCTGTAGGGCTAGTATAAACTTCATTGGTTTGATCACAACGGTTGTGATAGTAGGTCGAGCTTATGTCATGGACATACCTATATCTTTTGCTGTAATTTTGGATATGAAATGTCCTTTTCTCTTGTTTTTGTGAGCTGACGTGTGACGGTCCGGAATCCTCTCTCTGACCTCTATTTACATACAATTATCTGCTGTCTTTCAGCATCGCTACACCACGTTGTTTACCTAAGTGACATGTGTTCATTTTATAAGTCAGATAACAGTAATTAAACCTGTTAAAAAATCATGAAATGCACTTTCCTAATTCTCATAGGTATGGATTCAGATGAAACCCTCAGTGGGAATAAAAGAACTAAACTTTACCAGAAATCAAAGGGTGTTTATAATATATATAAACGAGTACGGCTGTGACCATCCCTGATCAGCAATGGCGTGAGATAAGCCTTTGAGGGCGATACGGATTTTTTGTCAAATTCAGGAACGATGGAAATATGCTTTTGAATTACCTTACCGTTAAAGAACCGTAATTTATCAAAGTTTTGATAAAGTGACCGTTGTATGAAATCACAAAAATCTCGAATGAGCAGAATAGGATTGCGTAATGGACGCAATGACAAGGAAGAATATGCAATTCTTATCTATTTCCTTGCTATGCATCAATACAGTTTTGGCGTTTTACAGAAAGAAAATATGCATATATATAAGAAACAGTTCAATTTTGATAGGATATTTCTATATTCAGTTATATTTAAATATTTAAACCATATCATTAGAATGTTCATATTGATCATAAAGAAGTTTTCATTTTGATATTCTGTTCTTGAGTTTATGAATATTACAGCACGATCAATACCAAAGACATTAATACTTCTGAACATTCCTGCAGCATTACCACCACTTACCATGGCAACCTAAACTCGTGCTGATTGGTTTATTTTAGTGATTGTAATTATCGATGTAGTAAAACAAATTTCACCTTAATTATGTATCGTTTTCTTACACAGGAATGGCAGCATGTTACCAAGTATTACTGATACCGTCCACG
The DNA here is from genome assembly GCF_002113885.1 of Mizuhopecten yessoensis. NCBI lineage: Eukaryota > Metazoa > Mollusca > Bivalvia > Pectinida > Pectinidae > Mizuhopecten > Mizuhopecten yessoensis. The sequence goes on from NW_018406474.1 coordinate 303,455, forward strand.
TGTTTTTACGCCATGCTGATGACGTGGACACTATACTACTTTTACCAATCCTTCCACTACCCGCTACCATGGAGCACGTGTGGCAATGAATGGAACACGCCTTATTGCTTCAGTGGTGGTAATAATGAGATGCCAGGACACTTGATGGCAAACTCGTCTAGTTTATACAATATGACGTCATTTATGAACACTAGCATAATGTCTTCATCGAATGCTTCACAGGGTCAAAGTGCAGAAGAAGAATACTGGAAGTGAGTAGGAAAATAGAAAACATATCTAATCTAATAAATCAATGTGTGCAAAACTCTCACAATCCTTAATCACGACGGGTAAGTCACACGTGCTGATAACTTGGTAAATCATTCTCATAAAATCTCCATTGTTGAGAGAGGACTTAAGGGGATGGGGAAAGGGGTCTAAACATTCTTATTTTGTACAGAACACGTCAGTAGTGACATTTTATTTAAATTTTTACACAAATTTATACAACAATTATCAATGAATTAAAGATGGGAAAACAAAATGGTTGACCATAACAGCGGGTTTATGTCACATTTGATTTGCCGCTTCATAGCCTGATCTAAATTTGGGAATTTAATGGGTAATTGTGCACATCTAGAACATTTAATGTATTCAAGATCAAATTTTCACACGTCACCTATTGATAATATTTTGTTTAACGTCAAAGTTGACCTACTTGTTCTATTCTAGTTACAATGTGCTAGACATTTCCTCGGGACTGGTGGACATCGGCTCACTGAAGGGAAACACGGTTTTGTGTTTGTCATTGTCCTGGTTGTTCATATACCTATGTGTCATCAAAGGTATCAGGACATCAGGAAAGGTAATGTACTGTCTCATCTATTAATTCGTTAAGGAAAATGAAGAGTATACTGAATACACACTATAAGGTCAAATAGAATAATATTCACGAAAAGGTAGTTAAGGAAACGTTTTCTTTGCTTGTTGATGGAAATTGAAATATATATAAACAAACATAAAAAGTAAAATTACTAAAGAATAAAAATAACTAAATAAAATAAAATACAAAATGACAAAATGTATGGTGGAAAATATAATAAAACTGATTTTGGCCAATTTAAACACTCACTTATTACTCCCTTGACGTTCTTACTGGATGTAAAACCACTATAAACATATTTATACATTGTCTGTAACAGGTAGTGTATGTGACCGCCACACTTCCGTACCTACTTCTCACCATCCTCCTCGTCCACAACCTCACGTTACCGGGATCACTGGATGGAATTGTATTTTTCATAAAACCTAACTTTAAGTCGTTGATGAATATCCAGGTAAGCTGGTGTTGAGTTTTCAAATACCAAGGTAAACCACATATAACAATATTTCATATTCCTATTTTAAGAGCACGAGGAGGTCCGATGATATTCAAATTATTTTTAAGACATTAGTTAACTCTTGTCAAACAAGTCAATGTTACCAGTGATACAATGACAAAGCACGGGTGTCAAACAGGAGCAGGGATGTCAAAAAACAGTGGCGTCAGGAGACGACCACATAAGTGGGGGCTGGGTTAAAATTGATTGATTAAGAAGGAAATATATGATTTATAAACATATAAATAAGTTATTATTGTGGTGAAGATTCAATATTATTGGGCAATACAAAATCCCATATATAGAAAAACGGGGATAGCACGACATGTTTAGGACATTTGTTATAAAAACTCTGATGTCAATACCGGGTATGCTGTCAATTTAACTGGTATGTCATATATAGACGTTGCGCACCTCTTTCAAGCTTTTTTAACGCGTGTTTTTATTTATTTTTCCAGGTTTGGTTAGAAGCGGCCATACAAGTGTTCTATTCTTTGGGAATAGGTTGGGGAGGGATACTGATCACACTATCAAGTTACAACAAATTTAACAATAACTGTCTCAGGTAAAAACAAGACACACACAATATAATAAAAGATGTACAATAATCAATCTGATAAAATATTGGTGTTGCATAGGTAATGTAAATATATCAACACTGAACTATAACAAAAGAAAACAGTATATAAATCGACCCGACGCAATGTAACTAGGGATAACTAATGAAAACGTATATTACTTTTCTTTGAAATGGAAATCGTTATTCATCAAAACTTGAACATACAAGTACATATTCGGAAATCAAACCCCATCTAAAAATAACGACACGACTCGAGAAGACATGAAGATGTCACGAATCCTAAAAAAAGAACAATTACACAACAATTCTTAGATTCTATTTCTAGCATCAACACCGTAAGTATCCTTTGCCTTCTTTGTACCTCATTTCTGTGACTGTCAAACGCATCCTATCAAGATGTACAATTGTAATCTTACACATTGCTGTTTTTTCACATTCAGAGATTCCTTTCTCTTGGCTATTGCCGGTGAGAGTACAAGTGTGTTTGGTGGATTTGTTATATTTTCTGCTCTCGGGTTCATGGCTCATAAGGCGAATGTACCTGTCGCTGAGGTCGTCAAGTCCGGTTAGTGTGACACGTTTATTTAAATTTCCGTTTCACATAACTTTACTATTTGCATTAAGTAAAATAATGCTGCCCAAACCGGATCAATATTATTTAATCTGATGTTAAATTTGTATCAAGCCAAAATTCTCATATACATACATAACGATTATTTCAATATTTCAGACTGTAAACAAACTTTTTAACCGATTTTCTCAATTCGTAATATCCTTCGTTGGTAACGTTCATAAAGTCGTCAAAGCAAACACAATGACATTAAAAATAATTTTAGTTTAGACGGCGTCAACAAAATTTCAGTACGAGGGATTTAGATTCGTTTTTGTTTCTAGTCTTTACTGGAAAACCATTTTATATTCAAGTTAAGACAAAGTTCCTTAATTTGTTTTTCCATATCGACTCGACGATTGAAATAAATGATAAATGGTTGTGAAAATTGGTTGGATATTTAATTTGCAATCTGACATGATAAGAAACAATTTTAAGTTGAATAGCCATACATAATGAGTTATAAAATAATATTCTAACCGATTTATTTCTTTTCATTGTTTTACATTGTAGAGAAATAATGATTTATACAAATGACGTCAATTGGATCATGTTAAGATTAGCTTTTACCTTTCCTGAATACAATTTAAGATTTAGAATTACAATGTTACGTTTGTGTACCTCGGTAGGTCCAGGTTTAGGATTCGTGGCCTACCCTATGGCTGTTTCACAGATGCCCCTCCCCAACCTCTGGGCAGTCCTTTTCTTCTTTGCCATGATTACTTTGGGTTTGGATAGTCTGGTAAGGTTTAACTTGTAGCAATATGCTTGATTTTGTAAAAATGAAAAGCGTTTTAAGAAATGTTTGTTCTAATGCTAATCTATTTTGTTAAATTATAATATGATCTGTTTGTTACTTCCACCCGCTTATTTGTGACAATATCATAAATATATCCACCTATTTTAAAATGACTTTGTCGATCTCTTACTATTGTAGTTCACACTTGTAGAAGTAACATATGCGTATTTGGAAGGCTGTTTCCCGTTCCTTGGGAAAAGACAAATAATCTCAAGGGCATGTTTATCATGCCTCGGCATGTTGTTTGGGCTACCATTCTGTACACAGGTAAGACTCTTTAACATGTATTTGGTAATTTAATTTGGTTGTTTGTTTTGACTGATGAATAGAAATAAGAAACGAAAAATATGCAAATAAACTGTGTAACAGATATCTTAGGACACATAAAGCAATGTTTGTATCAATATAATGATACAATTCCACGACAGGTTACAAAGGCCAGGCATACATACTTTATATATGACACAAGATACTCGAATATTGTTATATAAGCATAAACCAAATAAGTCACTAAGGAGTAAAAACAAAAGTTAAAAGTTGTTTTTTTTTTTTTTTTTTTTTTTAAAGGAAAAAAAAAAAATTAAAAATTTTTTTTTTTTTTTTTTTTTTTTTTTAAAGGAAAAGAATGATAGAAAAAGATAGCACATATATGAATGAAAATATAAAAAAAACAATTTTTCTACATAATTAAATTTTGAAAATAAAAACACGAGTCTGTGAAATGACAGATATATTACTTACCTTTTCAGGGCGGAATCTACCTCTACCAGCTGATGGACTGGTATTGTGCTGCCTTAGCTCCGATTTTCTTTACAGTCGTGGAATGTATATCAATATCCTGGCTGTATGGTACGTACAGGAACCAATCAGATATGATATTTACAATTTTTTTTGTCATGTATTGACATATAACTTGACGAAATTCCATTTTATATGTAAATAAAGTATTAAGTTTTTAAGCATCTTTCTGAAGTGGTTCAAGGTCCGTGTTTCAAGAATATTTCCTAACTTGCGGTTTTCTTAACTTGAGTATTTTTTTTCAGCCTAGTAAGCTTGTTTTAATTAATCGTTGATCTAACTTAAACATTCGGAAGCTTATATTTTATTCGTTGAAACTTGATGTTGGGTGTCCTGGTTTTTATGAACATTGGTTTAGACACTTTAGGTGTTGATGATCTCTTCATCTTCATATTTCTATCATCAGGTGCTGAGCGCTTCTCGAGGGACGTGGAGATGATGATAGGGAGGAGAATACCTTTATACATCAGATTGTTTTGGTGTTTCTTTTCGCCTCTGATCTTGTGTGTATGTCATTTTTTTGGCAAATTTGTTTTTTTGGTCGGCTGACATCTAATTGTTAAATATTGCACACTGCACAAACGAACTTAACATCAAATGTAATGATATTTGAAGCCTATAAAAGAGAAGTGTTAATAATGAAAATCGCAATAAAATCAACAGATTTTAGTCATTTTCAACAAAGAAATCTTGTTTAAAATGTAACTTTAATTTTTAGTTCTTATTTGAGTATCCTTTCCTTGATTTGTGTTTTAATTATAAAATTACATTTAGGAGAATATAATTAGAGGCAAGATACTTGCATGATTGAATTATAAACGTTTTACCTGACATGAATTCAGTTATTGAGTATACCACTTTGTTGACTATCGTTTTAAAGATATATCTTGTGATAAAATGACAAAGTTCATTTAATGAGAATGTTTATAATTATATTATTTTTATACGCCCGTCGAAGACGGGGACGTATTATGTTATCACGTGAGCGGGCGGGCGGGCGAACGATGTCCGCTCGATATCTCAAGTAATTATTAACGGATTAACCTCAAACTTCACAACAAGGTTAATTACCATGAAAGCTCAGACAAGTTCGATAACCGCCATTATCCGACCATAATTTTTGAGTTATGCCCCTTTATGGACTTGCCGAAACAGTGTCCGCTCGATATCTCGAGTAATTATTAACGGATTAACTTCAAATTTCACAACAAGGTTAATTACCATGAAACCTCGTACAAGTTCGATAACCGCCATTATCCGACCATAATTTGTGGAGTTATGCTCCTTTATGGACTTGCCGAAACAGTGTCCGCTCGATATCTCAAGTAATTATTAACGGATTAACTTCAAACTTCACAACAAGGTTAATTACAGTAGAAGCTTGGACAAGTTTGATAACCATTATTATCCGACCGTAATTATTGGAGTTTTTCCCCTTGGTTTCATTAATGCGATGCATGCGTTCCATGATGTTGTATTGCACTCATTGATCTACCAGTTATGTTGAATTATTTCTCTTTTAATATCAATTACTCACAAATACTTCATATATTTCAATCATACAAACAACTGCTCATTCAATGTGTGACGGGCGTATTATATACCGCTCGCGGTAACCTTGTTATTAATGCTGTCATCCAACAACCCGTCTTTTATTTTCTTCTTCCTAATAGAACCTAAGTTTTACTCAAATGTTTTCAATAAATGGAATATGTGTATACAAGGGGAGGTTATTGCAATACCTGCTTTGTGAATTAAGACTATTAATTGAAACTCGGAAACACCTGACTTTGTTGTATTCATATACATATATAGTAATGAACAATATGTGTGCTACTTGGTATCTTAACAGAGGAACAATACTATATACGAAGAGCACATGGAAACTTTAGATAATCTGCTCCAAAGTAACTGTATTTAATGCAAATTATGGAATATTGTTGTAAAAATACCTGTTGCCGACAATCTTTAAATTCTAAACAGAACCATTGGTTTCCGTAAAATTATCCTTTACTCTAAATAATTATGTTAATTTCAAATAATCTTGAATATAAAAGCATATATGTATCGTACGAATATCTACATACTGTACGAGAAACGAGTGAGCATTATAAATATTCTTCAGTAAAACTTTAGGCGTAAGAGAAAGAGAGTCAAACCGGTAGAGAACACACTCGAGTCCAAAATGTTTCTGTACAAATGGGGTATCTTAGCAAAGTTCAATTAATAACGAAATCACAAATATGGTGAGTATTTAAAGTGGTATCTTAACACAGGTGGTCCCCTTATAGAGGTGGTCAAATGCGCAGGTTTGACTGTACATATAATTTGTTTTACCATCCGTTTGGTGGGAAAATCCAGGTGACATATTCAAAGTTTTTCAATCACAACTTTGTAGACTTAATTTTAATTTCCCTCCTACTGTTTTAATGACTATATAAGTTTAATAACCATGACATGCATAGTTCATCCATTAGCTGTCTAAGAAAGACTATCTCCTCCCTCTCCTAGGGTATAGCATCAGGACAAAGCGTTATGTTTTTCTAGGTTTCCACTAAAACAAAAAAGTTAATAAAACAATGCGCCTACGAGTAAATGGAAACTGACATTATTTTTTATAAAACAATGCGCCAACGAGTAAATGGAAACTGACATTATTTTTTATAAATCAATGCGCCTACGAGTAAATGGAAACTGACATTATTTTTTATAAAACAATGCGCCTACGAGTAAATGGAAACTGACATTATTTGTTTTTAATATTTTTGTCATTCTGCTATACTGCGTTAATGTTGTATCAAAACGGTTATATTATTCCATTGTATACGCTTTTTCTGTTGTATTATTGACGTACAGGTGTTGATGGTGGCGAGTCTAATAGCATACGAGCCACCTACATACGGGAACTATGTATATCCGGGGTGGGCGGAGGATGCAGGCTGGATATACGCTGTCCTTCCCATAGTACCATTCTTCACTGCAGGATTTTCTGTCCTGTACAATGCACCAGGGAAAACAGTGTATCAGGTAGGTATTTGTTTATCTTATGATATATTTATTGCATCAAGGACATTTTGATGGAAAGGCCATATTGTATAGCATTTTCGTATATTTAATTGTCGCATTAATTCGGGAATAGCTCTGCTTGTGGTGTTTTACATCTGATGAGGAGCCAGCCACGTCATATAAAAGTGGCAATGAATTTTAAACTTTCCATTTTAACGTTTTTATTTTTCAAACACGAATTTATACTGTCAAATAAGTACAAACATGTATATAGCAGAACGTAAAAATTATATAATAGTCAAAAAACTTTGAAGTGATTGAGGAATGCATAGTGGTATTTGTTTATACCAAATCTTGATTGCCGGGTTTAATGTATAAACTAAAAACCAAAAAGAAGCTTACTGCCACCTGTATATTCACAATGTGATTCAATTAAAAACTTTTCGGTATTTTGTTGTTTATATTTCGATAGTTTGATAGAAAGGCCATATTGCATAGCATTTTCGAATATAATCTCATTAATTCTGGATTGCTTATTGTTCAATTTAAATTAATTGTCGCATAAATTCGAGAATAGCTTTGCTTGTGGAGTTTTACATCTGGTGAGGAGCCAGTCACGTCATATAACAGTGGTTATGGATTTCAACTTTCTATTTTGATGTTTTTATTCTTCAAACACGAATTTATACTTTCAAATAAGTACAAACATGTATATAGCAGAACGTTAATATTATATAATAGTCAAAAAACTTTGAAGGGATTGAAGAATGCATAGTGGTATTTGTTTATACCAAATTTTGATTGTCGGCTTTGATGTATAAACTAAAAAAAATCCGCTTACTGCCACCTATTCAAAATGTGATTCAATTAAAAACTGTTCGGTATTTTGTTGTTTATATTTCGTGAACTGAAACATGTGATTTATCATGACGTTTTCACACATGTTTGTAATCCTCTACAGAAGTTACGTCAGTCCGTACTGCCCACAGAAGACTGGCATCCGTCAGTGGACAAAGCTGATTACCTGGCTCTCCCCTGGAATACCGGCGGTACCTTTACACAGAGGTGTCTCTTCAACCTCGGATTGAGAAAACAAAGTGCTGTAGTCTGCGGAAATCTTCATCAAGAGACTTAAACGTCCTTTTTAACGCAATTTTCAAATGACAAAGTCATCTTTAGAGCGTCTTAAGTTTGTTATTTTCTTCAATCTTGTGAAGAACACGCTAATATTGTTAATGTACTCGTTTAAGTATAATAAAAACAGATGTTCTATACATTGTTATAAGACGTCTATATACACGTAATATAAATGTCTTAGCGTATTAATACAATACAGACCAGAACTACAATATCCAATGTAAACAAACATTCCCATCTTCAAATATTCATTAGGAGATAAACACATCCCACATGAGTGAACACCAGTTCATGCATTGCCATCCAGGCAAATAAATGGATGAGGTAAATCAACTTATTTAGTGACTAATAACTATGCTGTAAGCTAGTTTAGTTTTCCTATCGTGATGTTTCCTTTCTTGAAGTCAGCATTCCTGTTTTCTAAACCTGTATTGTTTACATGTCACTTTTGATCCTGTATTGAAGGGTTGCTGAGAGTATCACATGTTCCGTGATAGTTGTCGACTACTGACGGACAAACTGTACAATACAGGGTTTCCGTGATAGTTGTCGACTACTGACGGACAAACTGTACAATACAGGGTTTCCGTGATAGTTGCCGACTACTGACGGACAAACTTACAACACAGGGTTACCGTGATAGTTGCCGACTACTGACGGACAAACTGTACAATACAGGGTTTCCGTGATAGTTGTCGACTACTGACGGACAAACTGTACAATACCATCGATTGGGAGATGCAGGTTGGTGAAGACTATGGATTACCCTTTAGGAACATTTAGTTTTATTCGTGTACTATTTCAAGGGCTTCCGTGTAAATCTCATTCGTTCATATTTCACCCTAGGTTTTTTTCGTTCATATTTCACCTTAGTTTTTTCGTTCATATTTCACCCTAGTTTTTCGTTCATATTTCCCTTTTACCCTATTAATTTTGTTCGCTTTTGAGTTCTAGTTACTGTTGTGTTAATACTTTGGCATAGCACGAAAATAGTCAACTGACGAACGTGTTGGACAAATTCAAATATAACATCCCAGCCAGGACGATGTGCTCGAACCTGACAACAGCGCCTTCTCGACTGTTACTTACATAGTGAAGCAGAATGCCGTTGTGTTCTCATCTCCAAAGGTCATCTGGTAACCGAAGGGATTAGCGAATTAAATTGAATCATACCGGAAACAAATTCCGTGGACCAAGGGACATACATAATTATGTTGTAGTAATCTCCGTTCCAAACCAAATTAATTCGATAGTGGAATGTTTGACGTAGCAGGTGGGTGAGTATATATTAAACGTAGATTATTAAATTCAATTATATTCATACCCGGGTTAGACATGGAACTTTGCGACTGAAGTGACTTTTTCGACTTCTTAGTATTTTGGGGGACATTGTGTGCTTTTCTTGTTGCTACCCTAACCTTTGGTGTAGTGTCAAGAACATAGTTTGAACAAAGTGAGCTTGCCGGTTGTTTTTTTTAAAACGCACACCACGAAGGATACTTGCAGTATTTCTTATATTTTTATTCTAATATTATCGTTTCGCCATACTGTGCTAGTTTTTGTATCCAACTGTTATATTCTCACGTACAGGTGTTGATGGTGGCGAGCCTTATAGCATACGAGTCACCTACATACGGGAGCTATGTGTATCCGGGGTGGGCGGAAGATGCAGGCTGGATATACGCTGTCCTTCCCATAGTACCATTCTTCACTGAAGGCTTTTCCGTCGTGTGCAATGCACCAGGGAAAACAGTGTATCAGGTAGGAATTTGTTTATCTTATGATATATTTATTGAATAAGCACATTTTGATGGAATGGTGATATTGTATAGTATTTTCGAATATAAATAAATCAACTTTGGGGTTATTTAGTATTCGATATAAATAAAACGTCGCTTATATTTAGTATTAACTTTACTTGTTGGTTACCAAAGCAGGTGATGAGTTAATTTAATTATTTAGAAATGGCGATGAATATCATCTTTCTGTTCGTTCTTCAAACGCGATTTCATATTTGAAAAGAAATACAAACACGTACATTCACTATAGTAACCAAAACGAATGAAAACTTTAAAGAAGTTGAGGAATATACAGCGCTACTTGTCTCTACTTCACTTTGATTTTTCTGTTGTAATGTATTAATTAGCACTACCGCATGCATATTCTTAATGTAAATATAATCAAACACCTATCACTGCTCTGTGGTTTATATTCCATGAGCTGAAACATGTGATTTATCATGACGTTTTCACACATGTTTGTAATCCTCTACAGAAGTTACGTCAGTCCGTACTGCCCACAGAAGACTGGCATCCGTCAGTGGACAAAGCTGATTACCTGGCTTTCTCCTTGAATACCGGCGGTACCTTTACACAAAGGTTTCTCTTTAACCTCGGATATGGGAAACAACGTGCTGTAGTCTTAGGAAATAGTTATCTAGAGACTTAAACGTCCCTTAAAACGGAATTTTCAAATGGCAAAATCATCTATAGAGCGCACTATGTTTGTATTATTCGGTAATCTTGAGAAGAACATGCGAATGTTGTAAATGTACTCGTATAATAAAAACAGATATTCTACAAACCTTTGTAAGACGTCTATATACACGTAATACACGTATATAGTTACATTTGCATGGCGTTGTCACTATGTAATCTATTTGACAGTTGTGTCGTTGATGGGACTTAAATGCCATACACCACAAGACACACTTCTTAGCGTATTAATACAACACAGACCGGAACTACAATATCCAATGTAAACAAACAGGGCGGCTGCTGAACTAGCGCAGGGCATTGTGAGACTTGACAATGCAATTTTAAATATATAAAACTTCGCATTATGACGTTTGTTTGCAAAGTTGTGTCATTCAAATATATCATAAATGCCATACAAAAACAGTTCAATGATTATATAAGTAAGATATAAACTTATAACTAGCAGCTTCCACCGGTTACAGTGCTTTTCAGCTTTCTTTCTAAAGAGACAAAATCATGACATTATAATTACATGTCATACATAGGATTAGTGGACACCCTATCAGATATGCATTTGACATCAACAAAGGAAACAAGGAAAGTGACGTCTGCATTTGGATGCGTTTTTAGATTGGAAAATGTTCAAATTTGATCTTAGAGTGGAAAGAGCTGGTGACTCAGTGAGAGCCTTAATAATGGCAGTTGAATTGTAAAATTCTCTGTTGAACATGTTGCATTTAAAAGGAGATACCTGTCATCAAAGCTGAGTAAAAAACATTGACAAGAAGTCAAAACTAGTATGATAGCATTTTTATGATTTCCAATCGCTAACTTTCCCTTTCTTGATAATAACATTCATGTTTACCTCAACAATGTGTTACCATGTAAAAGCTGATTTAAAGTTTATGGGTTTACTTTAAATATCACGATTCTACTACAATTGATTAAGACGCTAAAAGACGAATCTTTATCGACGACTCATCAAATAGAAAAGGATAATAAGAGGCTGTTATCCACAGTGATGCGATATTAAGATAAGCCTTTCCCAAGTACCTGTCTGTAGATTGTAAGTAACCTTGTCTGCGGCACTATTGTGACGTCATAACTACTTTTTATAACATATTGATTGAAAACGTCACAAACGACAATAGACACATTGGCATTCAAACTAATAAAATGGACAAAAGTAGTTTTTTCTAAAGTATTTGACGAATTCCAGGAAGCTGCAAAAGTTCATGAACTGTCTTCTTGATGATGCAGATAAGTGGTATGCATTTTTTGTCAATAATATTTTGGACAACCCTTCGGTAGACAGATTGTGGATCATTAGTGATATTAAAGTATAGTTTTTATTATTCCATGGAAGAGTTCGGGACAATGTGTGAGTCATTCGTTTTTATATCTATGAAAGATCTAGTTTAAAAACTTAAATGTGAAATTTAATCCTTTATACACAATTACAAATATCATACTTCAACAAAGATGGCGACCAACAAAATGAAACAAGAAACAAGACATTTAATTTAGAAAAAAAGTCCAAATTTGAATCGATTTAAAGAATCCCTTAAGTATTATTCAGCATCGCAAAACAATAAAACAAGTTTGCTCCTTTTAAAATAGTCGTTATACGGCATCATTGAGATAGACAACATACACATATGTAGTACATGTATTTCCATTATGATATACTCTCTGAATATTATCTTACAACAGTTACTAGGAGGTATGCTTCAATAGATAACAAGAATGATTCGCAACATTGTACGCATATGTTGCGTACTAAGAGTCGTTTTAAAGAGAACTAATACAAAAGCCAAGTATGTGACGCCCGCACATAACGGACTTATTTGATTAGACTTTTGATATCTGGTATTATAATGTTATCATAAGGAGGAACCGATTTGAAATTCTTTCCTCATGTTGAACTGTTATATTATAATATCATACACGTATTTAAAAGAGGAGAGAGAGAACACTCAAGTGCCAACACATTATAATCCGAACTCACGATAGATAAAACTAGGGCAAAATATGACCAAAAGGAAAGCTGAACATGGATACCATTGAAAATATATATAAGGAGAAAAACACCAAGTGTTCTGGAGAGGTAAGTGTAAATCCAGGTCATATTCAAGTAATGTCACGTCTTCATTTCGAGGATTCGGGTAGTGACAATAATACCACATGGCTTTAGTGATTGCACCGTTAAATATATTGATTGGTAATATATACATTAAGCCAAAAATGAATTATACTGCATCATACACTTGTTTCGTCAACTCATCAGAGATGCTAGAGGTAAAAAGGATGAAAATACCAATCGGTCTAAACTGCTGTTGAAACAGAAGGAGGAGATGCATAAAAACCCTTAATTATAGGAATTTCATATATTTGTCAAGTACCAGATCATTAAAAATGACATGACAAGTAAAGTGCATATATTATGAAGCATGCCGCTATTACAAAATCATTTCTACGGCCATCAAAGTTAGGGCAAACTCGGAGACTAAGAAATTCATCACCAGAGTCAATATCCTTGTATCTTGAAAGTTGAATTTAACACACGGGGGCTGCCGGCATAAACAAACGCGTCCGGAAATGGTAGGCTATGCCGTTAGTCTTGTATAGTATAATGCAGTTCTGTTGCAATGAATGAATCAATCAATCAATATTTTTTTTTGTCACGCGACAATTGTCTTAACAGTCATGTGACTGCTTCTTCAATGGTTCTTCTACGCAATACAAGATGTCGAAACCATACACGTCTGATGCAACCATTTTGTAGCGTTCGAATGAAGGAAAGATACCGCTGCGAACATTGATTTCACTTTCACAATGAAGAATTAAGTAAACGGTCTCAAGTTCAAACTTCATGCATGTCCTTAAATGTTCTGTCAAATGACGAAAAAAACGTTCCTCCGAGATACATCCAGAGATGTCAATGCTGATGTATATTTCAGCTGGCGTCAGATAAGCGACCCCAAACGTGAGGAGTTAGGTCCCTGAAAACCGTGGTGTATTATGTTCCATGTAATCAGCGAAATTAAAAAACCCACGGGAATAAGTAGATGATATCTGCCTTTTTCCGGTGAAATATTGAGTCAGAAGCTCTTTCACATGATTTTAAAGTGTTAAACACATGATAAACTTTGATTATAATCGCTGATTATCATAAGTAATACCTCTTACCTATGTTATTACGTCTGATAGAAAAATAACCCCCTACATCTTACACCGTGTTGTCAGTGGTAACGTCAGGTAACATCAGGTCAGGTACGTCCGGTAACGTCAGCTGCCGACTTTGTATCAGAACGTCAGTTTAAAATGACAGCTATAGAACACTTGAACTCACACGATTCGATTATTTCTATTTTGATGTGTACTCGGTTTAGTTGTAATAATTGGGATGAGTGTCTATAAGGCCCTTTTTTGAACCCCGGTATATTCAGATTTTCACCTCCTTATTTTGTTTAAATATGTCCTATTGCATTACATGTGCAAAAACTAAGATAAAAGTTTGACCGAAAGTGGGTTTTGGGGGCACCAAAAGGGGTAGGGTAAATCACAAATATAATTTGCTGTTTTTAAACGAGCTTAAAATCCCAAATCGTACCATTTCTGTTTTTAAAATCATGTATCAATTGAACAGGCATATTTAAAAGATACAAAATGACAGAAATTAAATCGTCAATTGAAGATTGTTTAACTAACACGGAGGAGTCAAGTTTTAGGTATTTCTTTTAAATAAAAACTATTTTGTTCTCTCAATAATTTCCTTTCTATTCTATATTTAGGGATTGAAATTACAACTTTACTCGTTGAGTACACGTACATAAAACGCTTATACACTACACACTTTCCTTTTGTTTTATACTGAGTTATGGCTTCCGGACCCATCTCAAACTTGACAATTTAAAATATCTCTCAATCTTAAGTGAATTAAAAGGTTCATGACACCCTTTATATCCTATAAGTATAAGATATATCATAGTTAATATTGTATTTTATATATATCATATAATATTTGCTCAACTCCTGTGGCTGAAGTGAGTTCCAGGTCCTGATTTTCTTACTTATCAAAGTGAACTTCTGGAGGTTCCCTTATATATGTATGAGGAATGGCGGCGGTAAGTTTGTTTTTATCTTCTTTTAATCTTAAGTAAAATATGTGGACACAAAAAAAACCCAGTTAACAATAACTACTGCAAAAAGAAATACAGCATGTTATTTAGACAATTCAAACGTTGAAATATATTTCATAGTCTTATATTTATTTTAACAAATCTACCACAACGACAGTTATTATTGCTTTGCAAATTGATAAAGTTTGGTTTAATCTTTGTTTTATTCAAATTTTGTTTGACAATACATCGAAGTATATGTTTTATAGAACAGAAAAGGAAACAAAAACAAGTGTCGTGACACTTATATATGTAAAGGATGAGGGTCTATAAGGCCTTTTTTTGGGCCCCGGTATATTCGGATTTTCACTTCCTTATTTTGTTCAAAGATATCCTATTATATGACATGCGGAAAAACTGAGGTAAAACTTTGACCGAAAGTGGGTTTCTGGGGGTACCAAAAGGGGTAGGGTAAATCACAAATATAGTTTGCTGTTTTCAAAATGAGCTTAAATACCACAATAATACCATTTCTGGTTTTGAAAACATGTATACATTAGACAAGAATATGTAACAGAATGAAAATTGACAGAAATTCAATCGCCACTTAAAGATTGGTTATATAAAACTCATTTAAGTAGACTTACATAAATTGCATATTGACTACATACTTTCCTTTTGTTTTATACTGAGTTATGGCTTCTGGACACATCTCAAACGTGGCTATTTCAAATATTTCTTAATTCTAAGTGAATTAAAAGGTTCATGACACCCTTTATATGCTATAAGTATAAAATATCAATTGTTAGTATTGTATTTTATATATATCATATAATATTTGCTCAACTCCTGTGGCTGAAGTGAGTTCCAGGTTCTGATTTTTTTTATCAATGAACTTACAAATACAAAAATGGCATTTGCCACCACAACTACTATTAAATGGTTTATTTAATATATGAAGTTTGATTTGCTGGTAATTTTAAGTTACCTAGCCTCAAGAAATGTATCTGTTTTAATCGTTACTGTTTACCCATTTCATTGCTGTCATGTCGATTGATCACTTGTACAGGTGTTCATGGTGACAAGTCTTGTGTCGTACATACAGCCTAAATACGGTGACTATATATATCCGAGCATGGCCACTGCTGTTGGCTGTGTGTTTTCTGTCGTGCCTATCGTACAATTCATCGTACCAGGCATGAGGGTCGTACATTCCTCACCGGGGAGACCATTATATTAAGTAAAAACGAAAAAATGACGAAATCGAGACGTATTCTCCCTATGACCTCTACAGATATGGTCAATATAGATCAAGTAGAGGTAATAACAAATACAGGATAACATCATATATTTTCGAAATCATTCGTCCTTTTGTCAAAACAATCTCTAGAACTACTGTATGAAATAAGGAACAACCCTTTTGAAATTTAGATTGTCGATGCAAGAAGCCAGATTCAATTATTCACTCATACACTTGGTAGTTATTAGATTTACTCTTTTCATTTATCTGTTTGTATCATATTAAAAATATGTCTGATATCATTTACAATACCAATTGTTCGAAGCTGCACCCGCTGCCCATTGCTGATTGATCCCTGAACATCTATGTTAATTACCTTACAGAAGTTACGTCACTCCGTGAGACCCACTAGGGACTGGCAGCTGGCAGATGACAAAGTTGAATATCTGGCTCTCTCCTGGGAAACCACGGGTACCTGTACCCAAAGGATTATCGTTAACCTCGGCTAAATGAAGCACACGGACATTTTATGAGGCATATCTTATCTAAAATGTATTGTGTTCACTATAATAAAATATAAACTCTGACATTAGTTTTCACAGTCAAGCTACCTCTGATAGATAGATTTATTATACCTCTACTTATTTTGACACTATGTGAAAGTAAAATTGGCCTTTTCCCTGAAATCCCAACATTAGGGAATTAGCTCACAAAAAGGGTGCGTTAGTTGGGAGAACTAAGACCCAGTGAATTAGTTCAGAGGATGGGTGTGGCTTGATCGAGTTATCGACCAAACAGCGTTGAGGAATAATCATGTTTGTCAATGTTGAAATTAAATCAACACCCCACTCTTGCCAAGTGATATTTGTACTGTAGTCTGCAATTTGTTTGTTTTGATGCTGTTAAAAGCAAACATTCTATTTTACTGTTCATCATGTTTTTATTGTATATTGTCGCATTGATGTTTTTGTATCGATATAATAAAACAGTAACAGTATAGTTATTTCGGGATATAGCAAGTTTATGTTTTCCCATGACCAGTAAATAGCCCTGGTCGCGGGGAACCAGAAACTTGCTATATCCCTCATAACCATACTTTAACTGTATAATATATATAATATGACATTTACAGAGGATACTTTTTTACGAGTTCCTCTGTTTGGACTACTCATTTACAGGTCCAGTGCTTTGCTGAAATTTAATATTCAGAAGGAAATTTATCTTCTGCTGAGTAAGTGCAAAGCGAGGGATTACAATTATGACATACTCCTTTCCAATGCAAATACCTCGCCTTCCGTTTCCATCGGAGTACAATCATGTACGTGTAAATACGTGGGCGCCTTTAAAAAGTATCGACAAAACAAAAAACATTTTGAGAAATTACCTGCTGGTTTACCTGAAGTACGTAATAGGTACATGTGCACCCTATAGCTCAGCCTTCACAAATCCTGATATTTAGATTATCTCCACATTTGGTTGTCTAGATATTCATTTACTACAACTGTACAACGTTAGCCTATTTGGATGAATTGCAGCTTATATGCTACGTATAAAGGTCAATTGAGGCGACAGATTTTATTAGAATAAAAAAGATTGAGATCTTATGATAATATTCACATCTGGTGTCCTCTCTATCATACAAACATTATGTTTCAAATTTCTATAACTGGTATGAATACCGAACATTTATTACTGAAACATAAAGAGCCCAAACTTATCTGCAACACAAAAACATGATTATTAGATGTAGTTTATTCAAATAATGCTCGTTCAATTCCCCCCTTTCAAGGTTTGTTTAACTCCTTCTGTCCTTGTGAATGTATGTTAAAGCACGTTTGATTTATGGGTCAACCTCCTCCACATCTGCTTATAGTACCTGCGTTTTCTTCCACTCAATACCCAGGGTTGTAGTAAATCAGAATACTTGCGTTGAGAATAAAAACGTTTTAATCTAATTGATGGAGAGATCAGTAAGGACCTGCACTGCAAACCAACTGACACACACCAGTATTGACGAAGACTCTGTCACACACCACGAGGAGCAGCCTTACTCTAGGCCCTTCCCAACCTGACGGATAGTGCCAAAAGATGATACCATCTTCGTACGCTAATATTTAGAGTATAGATACCATCTTCTCTGAAGAGGATGCAAATCAGTTTTGATAGATCGTTAAATAGACAAAGCCATGGTACTTGACTATGCAAGTCTGCTTGAAAATAAGTCAGACCTCAAACACAGAGGATGTCCTGTTAAGTCACGTTCCATCCAAACATGCCGCCGATTCCATCAGTTTTGAGACCCATTGGCGCATCATTTCGTCTTCATCGACGCTCAGACAATGTTCCCCAAGAGTCTCATTTATTGGCCTTTCGCAGAAAAAAATCATAAGGAATCTCGTGTTAAATTGCAAGCTACCTGCCTCTGCTGCAGCAAAAAAGGCTTCTTCAAAACCGACATATTACAAACTCAAATTCACACTAGCCAAGCTACTATATATGATAAACTGCAAAACAAATATGCAGTATGAAGATGAATCTAGCAAAAAGCTCAATATCAGAATCAATAACCGGGGCTGCTCCAGCAAGCAGAACAATCTAGATTTCCCTGTGGCAGGGCAGTTTAATCTGTTTAGCCATTGTCAGAAAGACATACAGTTGTTTGCTAAAATGAATAGAGAGGACGCTGGATCACCTACCTACAAACCCGCCACCTCGAGGGCTGAACGAATGATAAACGCGTGTTTTCTTCCCTGTCGGTTGTTATTGTACAAACTGGTTGTATGCTATTATTATTTTTTCATATTATTCCCGACAAGTGATTGGCCAAGAGTGCATCACGTGTCCACCGATAAAAACCGATATTGACTTGGAGCGCGTGTTTTTTGTTGAAGGACTGGGTGTTTCTTAATATAGAATTATGACGTGTCTCCAAACAATGCACCGTCCCACTTCCGAAGCTTTTTTTGGTGTTTTTTTCAGATTGCTCACATTTCTGTTTTGTAAAATAATAAAACAATTGCAGCCTTTAACTTCGGTCAATACCTGGATTTATCGACCCAAGAAATCCAGGAATCGACCTCAGCCAAAGGCTATAATTGAATAATATATGTAGCTTACAATAAAGTTACAAAGAGATAAGCAATAACAATAATACATGGTGAACAATAAGGTGCTAGAAAAGTACGATTTTACTTAAGTCTGCTAACTTGCTTCCATTTAAAACGGAAATTATGTCTGAATATTTCCGTCGACATTAAAGGCTTGTTAAGTTTACAAACATCTGTATAAGGCAGGTCATCAAAATGTGTTTGTTCCCTTTAAATGTATAGATTACTGATATTAAAATCGAAAGGAGTGCATATCAAAGTAAGGTAGTATGCATTCCTATTTAATCGACAGACTAGGCATAGACGTTAAAAGCACTTGAGTCTGCTTCATCTCTTTATTTTTTCTGACCTATTTGTTGTTTACACTAAATAACCGAAAACTCCATATGTTTGTAAAATGACAAAATAGTATAAGGGGGAGTGGTCGGGGGATGGGATGGGGGCTTTGGAAAACAGAGGGGTAGTGAGATTAACATATTCATAATAGATTTACGTTTCAGGAAGAAGTGTACCTGTCTCCCCTGTTGTTTTTCAGTGGAGTGGGCCTTAGTAGCAGGGTTATTTGGCACGAATTAGCATCTATAATACATTTATTGAATCAGTTTATATAAATCAAATTTGTCAATCCAATAATATTTGTGAGCGTGGTTATAAATAACACAAATATTTAGGCTTTTTACAACAACTATGAGGCAATTCTTTCCAACATATAGAGATCACTTGTTTTTACCTGTATATAAGAGAGGAGTGAGTTTAAATGTTGGCGGAACCGGATAAGCCGAAGAAAACTCATATGATGGGCAGATTACCCCATACATGTCCATGTCCGAACGGGAAACCGTCTTGGTGAAAGGAGAATACGCTAACCACTGCGCCAGCCAACCACCCTTAATATATCGCGATGTACACGTCTGGTTTAATCTGCGATTGCATTAACCTGACATTTCTTGTTGTTAGATAATTGATGTGTATCAGTTATTTGTTCATTACTAAAACGTTATTAAAAACTCATTCACCAACTAGAGAGAACTTTTAAATATTAATGTTTTACTTACACCAGGTATGTTACTTTCAACTTCAAATTAATAGTGATCTCTTCATCTCCCAATTTCCTTTATTAAGTGCTTAATGATTCTCGAAAGACGTGGAGATGATGATAGGAAGGAGAGTACCTGGTTACAAATTGTGTTGGTCTTTCCTCTCACCTCTTATTTCGTTTGTAAGAATATGCGTTAGTATTAAATTAGTATTATTTAATCTAACAAAATTTTACAATAGCTCTGGACTAAATGAATTAGAAAAATGCATTTTTGATTTTGAATTTGGTTTATGTTTTCATTTTTGGAATAAAAACGCAATGTTTTTGCTAGGGGAAGCAGTCTTTTTGGGGCTGCCGAACTAAGCAAAACCAAGGATTGTAATTGCGATACACATCTGACAAATTCTATTATAAGGTGGCTTATTTGTCATTTTTACAGACAACTTATATATACACTGTTCAATGCTCCGCCAAACGAGAGTTTAAACACATACAAAAAGAGGTAATTATTCCAATGTCATTCCGTTAAACAAATCAACACATAATTTGCACATTAGAAACTTGGTTCTTCTTTATTATAAGAGTTTAGGGATAAAGCAGAAGTTGTTGAATAAAAACATATGCAATCTAATATACATTTCTAGAAGCGAAATTCACAGTGGTGAACCAACTAGTCAATTGATATTGTCTCGTCGAGAAAAAATAAATGTATATTTGCTGGTATTCTGTTTTAGTGAACAAAATACAGATCCGAAATTCTCATAAAACGTCTGGTTGCTTCATTAAGCCGAGGTTAACGAGAATCCTTTGGGTACAGGTACCCGTGTTTTCCCAGGAGAGAGCCAGATATTCCACGTCATCATCTGCCGGCTGCCAGTCCTCCGTGGGTCTCACAGAGTCACGTAACTTCTATAAAGTAACGAACATAATAATTTAGGGATCAATCAGCATTGTGCGGCAGATACTGTTGTAAAATCTTAGTATGATGAGTGACCTCAGAAATAATAAATTCCTTTTATTTGATTGTGTTCTCATTCTCGCGAAAGTAAGGCCAATATGAGGATGGATGCCTATGGAAACAATGCCTGAAACAAAAAGCAGTTAAAAAAAGAAGATATGAAACGAAAAGATTCCAAGTGTTGTAAGAAAAATCCTGATTCTCCAGAGCCCCCTCATTAGTCGCCTCTCACGATAGACACGTAGTGGGAAACTGCAGGTCTAATTCCCCCCGAACCTACAGGAGTCAGAAATAAATTAAAAAGACACAAATTGATGAGTGAATGAGTGGTCTTAATATCGTAAAACTAAGTTTACCTGATAGAAAGTTCGTCCTGGTGAGTAATAAACGACCCAAAAGGCGATGACAAGGCATGGTACAATTGGCACGACCGAAAGCACCAAGCCAGCGTCAGCGGCCCAACTCGGATATACATAGTCTCCGTATGTAGGAAGGTCGTATGACACAAGACTCGTCACCATTAGTACCTGTACAGATATATTCAAGAACATTACAGAAAAACACCAGTACAAGCTACATGGTTTTCATAAACGTCACACATCAAATGCTGCAAAACTTGATATATTTATCTTCCACGAATTTCACGTGTTTTTCTAAATAGAAAAGATAGAAGAAGAAAAACGGATTATATCATTCGTTTAAAATTATCTGATTCTGTTTTCATCGAAAAGTATAGCTGCATTTTGCGAGACTTCACCATATGATAACGAACACCAAATTTTGCTTCATATTTCACATTGATTTTATTCAAAATATCAAAAACTGTGAAATTCAGTTATAATTTATGGAAATGTGTTTGTGTATGTGTCCTAGGTGTGTGCGTATGTGTCCTAGGTGTTTACGTATGTGTTCCAGGTGTTTGTGTATGTGTCCTATGTGTTTGTGTATGTGTCCTAGCTGTTTGTGTATGTGTCCTAGGTGCTTGCGTATGTGTCCTAGGTGTTTGTGTATGTGTCCTAGGTGCTAGCGTATGTGTCCTAGGTTTTTGTGTATGTGTCCTAGGTGTTTGTGTATGTGTCCTAGGTGTTTGTGTATGTGTCCTAGGTGTTTGTGTATGTGTCCTAGGTGCTTGCGTATGTGTCTTAGGTGTTTGTGTATGTGTCCTAGGTGCTAGCGTATGTGTCCTAGGTTTTTGTGTATGTGTCCTAGATGTATGTGTATGTGTCCTAGGTGTTTGTGTATGTATCCTAGGTGTTTGTGTATGTGTCCTAGGTGTTTGTGTATGTGTCCTAGGTGTTTGTGTATGTGTCCTAGGTGTTTGTGTATGTGTCCTAGGTGTTTGTGTATGTGTCCTAGGTGTTTGTGTATGTGTCCTAGGTGTTTGTGTATGTGTCCTAGGTGTTTGTGTATGTGTCCTAGGTGTTTGTGTATGTGTCCTAGGTGTTTGTGTATGTGTCCTAGGTGTTTGTGTATGTGTCCTAGGTGTTTGTGTATGTGTCCTAGGTGTTTGTGTATGTGTCCTAGGTGTTTGTGTATGTGTCCTAGGTGTTTGTGTATGTGTCCTAGGTGTTTGTGTATGTGTCCTAGGTGTTTGTGTATGTGTCCTAGGTGTTTGTGTATGTGTCCTAGGTGTTTGTGTATGTGTCCTAGGTGTTTGTGTATGTGTCCTAGGTGTTTGTGTATGTGTCCTAGGTGTTTGTGTATGTGTCCTAGGTGTTTGTGTATGTGTCCTAGGTGTTTGTGTATGTGTCCTAGGTGTTTGTGTATGTGTCCTAGGTGTTTGTGTATGTGTCCTAGGTGTTTGTGTATGTGTCCTAGGTGTTTGTGTATGTGTCCTAGGTGTTTGTGTATGTGTCCTAGGTGTTTGTGTATGTGTCCTAGGTGTTTGTGTATGTGTCCTAGGTGTTTGTGTATGTGTCCTAGGTGTTTGTGTATGTGTCCTAGGTGTTTGTGTATGTGTCCTAGGTGTTTGTGTATGTGTCCTAGGTGTTTGTGTATGTGTCCTAGGTGTTTGTGTATGTGTCCTAGGTGTTTGTGTATGTGTCCTAGGTGTTTGTGTATGTGTCCTAGGTGTTTGTGTATGTGTCCTAGGTGTTTGTGTATGTGTCCTAGGTGTTTGTGTATGTGTCCTAGGTGTTTGTGTATGTGTCCTAGGTGTTTGTGTATGTGTCCTAGGTGTTTGTGTATGTGTCCTAGGTGTTTGTGTATGTGTCCTAGGTGTTTGTGTATGTGTCCTAGGTGTTTGTGTATGTGTCCTAGGTGTTTGTGTATGTGTCCTAGGTGTTTGTGTATGTGTCCTAGGTGTTTGTGTATGTGTCCTAGGTGTTTGTGTATGTGTCCTAGGTGTTTGTGTATGTGTCCTAGGTGTTTGTGTATGTGTCCTAGGTGTTTGTGTATGTGTCCTAGGTGTTTGTGTATGTGTCCTAGGTGTTTGTGTATGTGTCCTAGGTGTTTGTGTATGTGTCCTAGGTGTTTGTGTATGTGTCCTAGGTGTTTGTGTATGTGTCCTAGGTGTTTGTGTATGTGTCCTAGGTGTTTGTGTATGTGTCCTAGGTGTTTGTGTATGTGTCCTAGGTGTTTGTGTATGTGTCCTAGGTGTTTGTGTATGTGTCCTAGGTGTTTGTGTATGTGTCCTAGGTGTTTGTGTATGTGTCCTAGGTGTTTGTGTATGTGTCCTAGGTGTTTGTGTATGTGTCCTAGGTGTTTGTGTATGTGTCCTAGGTGTTTGTGTATGTGTCCTAGGTGTTTGTGTATGTGTCCTAGGTGTTTGTGTATGTGTCCTAGGTGTTTGTGTATGTGTCCTAGGTGTTTGTGTATGTGTCCTAGGTGTTTGTGTATGTGTCCTAGGTGTTTGTGTATGTGTCCTAGGTGTTTGTGTATGTGTCCTAGGTGTTTGTGTATGTGTCCTAGGTGTTTGTGTATGTGTCCTAGGTGTTTGTGTATGTGTCCTAGGTGTTTGTGTATGTGTCCTAGGTGTTTGTGTATGTGTCCTAGGTGTTTGTGTATGTGTCCTAGGTGTTTGTGTATGTGTCCTAGGTGTTTGTGTATGTGTCCTAGGTGTTTGTGTATGTGTCCTAGGTGTTTGTGTATGTGTCCTAGGTGTTTGTGTATGTGTCCTAGGTGTTTGTGTATGTGTCCTAGGTGTTTGTGTATGTGTCCTAGGTGTTTGTGTATGTGTCCTAGGTGTTTGTGTATGTGTCCTAGGTGTTTGTGTATGTGTCCTAGGTGTTTGTGTATGTGTCCTAGGTGTTTGTGTATGTGTCCTAGGTGTTTGTGTATGTGTCCTAGGTGTTTGTGTATGTGTCCTAGGTGTTTGTGTATGTGTCCTAGGTGTTTGTGTATGTGTCCTAGGTGTTTGTGTATGTGTCCTAGGTGTTTGTGTATGTGTCCTAGGTGTTTGTGTATGTGTCCTAGGTGTTTGTGTATGTGTCCTAGGTGTTTGTGTATGTGTCCTAGGTGTTTGTGTATGTGTCCTAGGTGTTTGTGTATGTGTCCTAGGTGTTTGTGTATGTGTCCTAGGTGTTTGTGTATGTGTCCTAGGTGTTTGTGTATGTGTCCTAGGTGTTTGTGTATGTGTCCTAGGTGTTTGTGTATGTGTCCTAGGTGTTTGTGTATGTGTCCTAGGTGTTTGTGTATGTGTCCTAGGTGTTTGTGTATGTGTCCTAGGTGTTTGTGTATGTGTCCTAGGTGTTTGTGTATGTGTCCTAGGTGTTTGTGTATGTGTCCTAGGTGTTTGTGTATGTGTCCTAGGTGTTTGTGTATGTGTCCTAGGTGTTTGTGTATGTGTCCTAGGTGTTTGTGTATGTGTCCTAGGTGTTTGTGTATGTGTCCTAGGTGTTTGTGTATGTGTCCTAGGTGTTTGTGTATGTGTCCTAGGTGTTTGTGTATGTGTCCTAGGTGTTTGTGTATGTGTCCTAGGTGTTTGTGTATGTGTCCTAGGTGTTTGTGTATGTGTCCTAGGTGTTTGTGTATGTGTCCTAGGTGTTTGTGTATGTGTCCTAGGTGTTTGTGTATGTGTCCTAGGTGTTTGTGTATGTGTCCTAGGTGTTTGTGTATGTGTCCTAGGTGTTTGTGTATGTGTCCTAGGTGTTTGTGTATGTGTCCTAGGTGTTTGTGTATGTGTCCTAGGTGTTTGTGTATGTGTCCTAGGTGTTTGTGTATGTGTCCTAGGTGTTTGTGTATGTGTCCTAGGTGTTTGTGTATGTGTCCTAGGTGTTTGTGTATGTGTCCTAGGTGTTTGTGTATGTGTCCTAGGTGTTTGTGTATGTGTCCTAGGTGTTTGTGTATGTGTCCTAGGTGTTTGTGTATGTGTCCTAGGTGTTTGTGTATGTGTCCTAGGTGTTTGTGTATGTGTCCTAGGTGTTTGTGTATGTGTCCTATGTATTTGTGTATGTGTCCTATGTGTTTGTGTATGTATCCTATGTGTTTGTGTATGTGTCCAAGGTGGTTTGTGTATGTGTCCTAGGTGTTTGTGTATGTGTCCTAGGTGTTTGTGTATGTGTCGTAAGTGTTTGTGTATGTGTCCTAAGTGTTTGTGTAAGTGTCCTATGTGTTTGTGTATGTGTCCTATGTATTTGTGTTTGTGTCCTATGTATTTGTGTATGTGTCTTATGTGTTTGTGTATGTGTCCTATGTATTTGTGTTTGTGTCCTAGGTGTTTGTGTAAGTGTCCTAGGTGTTTGTGTATGTGTCCTATGTGTTTGTGTATGTGTCCTAGGTGTTTGTGTATGTGTCCTAGGTGTTTGTATATGAGTCCTAGGTGTTTGTGTATGTGTCCTAGGTGTTTGTGTATGTGTACTAGGTGTAGATAAAGGGTTCGATGTTAATATCAATGCAACATGCATTCATTTCTTTCTTTGGTTTTGTGTTAAATATGTAAATTTTAGTGCGGACGTATTTATATATTTGAACTAAATAAAACCTAAAGGTTAACAAACAACAGGACATTTATTTTGCTGTGAATGATTTAGTTGACTTTCGGGTAACAGTGGTTTTGTTTTCAGGTCATGCCGAACTTGTCGTTAAGTTCGTTATTTTACAAGCTTTATAAATGTACCGATTTCACATTATTTTCCGTTCAGATTAATTTATTTTATAATTGTGTTGGCACAAATTCTCTTAATTTTTGAACATTCATAACCCTGCTTTGATATTTTTGTTGTGGTCACTGATACATCATATACAACGGACACTTGTTAAGCGGTAACATTGGCTGATGGGTGGGGGGTGGGGGGTGGGGGTTAAAATCGGGGTTTGGATCCGTAATAAACTAAAGGGAAATGTATCCCTCTCAGAAATATCACGGGTTTGTTTGTAGTTTTCGGCACATAACAAATCGACTGTTTATTACAAAACTTCTCTATTTACTAGTGCATTCCGTGTGTACATTGTTAATAAAGCAATACTTACGAAACAGTTAAAATATATCAGTCTCGTGAGCGACTGATTCAAAACAGTGTTACTTGAAGCGGACTGCAAAACGTTGACAAATATAAAAATTGTGTCATAAACATATTATGTTCATCCAGATATTTCGAGCCTTACTTGATGTTGTTGTTTGGCAAGGATAGTGTATAAGTTGACAAATTATTTTAAATCTTATAATCTTACAAACAAGATAAGAGGTGAGAGGAAAGACCAACAAAATTTGAAGTAACCAGGTACTCTCCTCCCGATCATTATCTCCACGTCCCTCGAAAATCGCTCAGCACCTGATGAAGGAAAATATGGATATGCAGAATCCCAAAACATCGTTCTACAAAGACATGTAGAGCATTCAAAGTTACGAAAAACGTTTACATAATATCTTTCTATGTGGAATTTCACAAATTCGTATTTGGTGTTTAGTGCGTGCGTGCTTTTTAAGGTTTTCTTATGTTGGTGAAAATGATAACAATATGTTACAACTACACATCGAAAGGTTTAACAAGTAAAACAAAATAAATGAATCCGTCGATGAAACTAGATTCAGAAATCATTTTACCTGTGTCATAATTTGCACTATGCATCATTCAAATCTAGAAAAAGTCACATAAAACAATAAAGTTCGAAGAACTAGACAATGTGAATCAAATCAATGTAAGATAAAAAAAAACACCAGGCCGGACAATTATTTTATTCAATAGACAACAAGAACTTTATACACTAAGAAAAGACCTTATAATCCTTGATCGTACCCCCTCTATATGGACATGTAAATACTAACAATCACCCGAGAGAATACCAACGGAAATAAAGGTTCAATTCAAGCTCGAAATCAATGATGCTTGTGAAAAGTATGCAAATAAAGAGATATTCCTGAAACCATACAAAGGTACAAGGAGAATAAAACCACGTTTTCTGTTGATTTAGATGAAACCTGCAAGGTTGATCCGGGTCAAACAAAGCACATGCTTGGGAAAATTTTGCATTTCCCGCCATTTGTATGTGACCTGCCATGAGGTAGGAAAGTACTTATATACAGATTACGTTTCATTCAAGACACTGTAATATTGTGGTAATACGTACCGAACAACCAGGCTACTGAGGTACACTCTATCAATGTAAAAAACAACGGAGAAAATGCAGCTAGATACCAGTCAAACAGCTGGAACAGGTACACTCCTGCCTGAAATTCAAACCTCTAGATACATAAGAGTAACTTTCAAAAAGAGTATGATTAATCTATTGGGTTTTACTACTTTGTTTTCTTGAGTTTTTGTAGATGTCTAAGACGATGATAAAATAACCACAGTGTCTCCTGTATGTTAAACAGATACGTGCCGCTTTGACCGAGGCGTCGGATGATTGCGGGCAAACAAGGCAAACTAGATTTTGGAAAAAAGACAAACAAAACACAAATACGTAGAACTGAAACAAATGCCTCTGTTACTAGGCGTCCGGATAGTTGAGGGTATACGTTATATTACTATAATGTGTTTCTTCACTCTAAAAACGAGTTCCTCACAAAATCTTGTAATGTTAATACTCGAGTGAATAGATAATGTTAATAGAAATTTAAGGGTGATACCTCTAACATAAAGGACCTGTTACAGGAACAAAAGAATTTTGCCCACAAAGCAATTTAACCATTACTGGGTTATATTTGTAGCTCCCTAAGACACGACCCATGAGATATTTTTAAAAAATGAAAAAGGTCCCCAGGGCCTGTGCTATTAACTATTTAGTGATGCCTTCCAAAGGTGTACGACAGGGTTCACTTTTTTGTCCAAAAAACTATCAAAACAATGTTTTACGCTATCAAATAATGTTATATTATTTAAAGTAGGATCTGCTGCAAATTATGAACTCAAATATGTTACAAAAAATTGCATAATAAAAAAAATATAAAATCTTAAACTCTAAAAATGTTGGTATTTTCATACATTTTTTTGCTACATCAATTGCTTTACGGTAGTAAAACACCAATTTCCGGTTCTTGTACACCAAAAATCTTTTAGTATTATTTGGTGCATTATGTTGAGATACGATAGTGAAAATTTCAGAAAATTTGAGAACCGGTAAATTTGTCATATAAATGTCAAATTGTAGCAACGTCTATATCCAAATAAAATCCAACAACCTTATGATCTATAGTCATGTTTGATAATTTAACAATATGTCGCACCAATTTATTATCGCAACTGATCAAATTTTCATCAATAAGATCTGCTGCTCATGATGAGCTCAATTATAAAGCTAGATGTTGCAAAATAGAAAAGTTATGCAGTCTCACACACATAAACGTTTAGTATGTTATGTACATTTTTAGTTGTTTCGCATCTTTATGAAAGTGATATACATATTTCCGGTTTTTGTACACCAACATACTTTGGATATTATTTGGCACATTATGTTGACTGAC
The DNA here is from genome assembly GCF_002113885.1 of Mizuhopecten yessoensis. Taxonomy (NCBI): domain Eukaryota; kingdom Metazoa; phylum Mollusca; class Bivalvia; order Pectinida; family Pectinidae; genus Mizuhopecten; species Mizuhopecten yessoensis. The sequence continues at coordinate 332,528 of NW_018406474.1, forward strand.
GATAGTAGAAATTTCGAAAAAATCGGTATGCGGTAAATGTGTCATTTTAAGGATAATATGTGTATGACCAATGTCAAAATAAACTTCAATAACTTCAGGTTAATGCAAGTATTTCATAATTAACCCAAAATCATTCCAATATACTATCATGGTGGATGATATGGTTCATAGTAGAGTATGACTGTTTAACTAAACTAGGTAGTTAAAGGGGAGGAATACAGCAAAAGTTAGGCAATTTGTCAGAACATTTGGTGAACCAGTATAATATGTTGAAGATATGTTAACCCATCACATTGTTTCTTTTTAGGAGAGTTATAGTTTCCAATTCATGGATTGTTGTATTTACTGTTGTTGTTTTTTAATTTGACAACACGTAGTCAAAATTGAACATTCAATTTTTTTTCTGAATTTCTCCTTTCTCAGTTCAATCTTAGGTCTTATTATTTTTTCATATTATTCCCGACAAGTAATTGACCAGAAGTGCATCAAGTGTCCACCGATAAAAACTGATATTGACTTGGAGCGCGTGATTTTTGTTGAAGGACTGGGTGTTTCTAAAAATAGAATTATGATGTGTCTCCAAACAATGCACCGTCCCACTTCCGAAGCTTTTTTTTTCTCCCAGATTACTAACACTACTGTTTTGTAAAATAATAAAACAATTGAAACCTTTAACTTCGGTCAATACCTGGATTTATCAACCCGAGAAAAGATATATTGACCTCGGAATGCGTCCTCGGTTAATATATCTTTTCCCGGGTTGATAAATTCAGGTATTGACCTCAGCCAAAGGCTATAATTGAATAATATTTCTTTTTTGAATGCATTCATAATATGCAGTCTCTGAATTTGCGAGCTGAAGGCTGGACCGGTTTAGCATCTGTTAAATGTGCATAGTATCCTAGATAATACAGTATTGATGCGACATGAGTACACATACCCGATGTTCTCTTTCCTGCAGGACACACACAATAGTATGCCTTGACAGGATCCTCTGATGCGTGTAGGTCAAACTCTATCCAGACATTGTGATTTGCCTGCGACCTGTGGCGAGAGTGTATTTGGCCTCGGAGAAGGTCATCAGCATGTTGGTACACCCATATCTCATAATCACCCCCATCCGTCTGATGTTCTGTGATATAGTCAGGTGCCAGCTTCAGCTGATATGTACCACAAGCCAAAATCGCATTGACCTGGAGATATTGACGATTTATTTTGACATTGGTCATACAACATATTATCCTTAAGATGACACATTTACCCATACAATATATTATCCTTAAGATGACACATTTACCGCATACCGATTTTTTCGAAATTTCTACTATCGTCGGTCAACATAATGTGCCAAATGATATCCAAAGTATGGTGGTGTACACAAACCGGAAATATGTCTATCACTTCCGTAAAGATGCGAAACAACTAAAAATGTACATAACATACTAAACGTTTATGTGTGTGAGACTGCATAACTTTTTTATTTTGTAACATCTAGCTTTATAATTGGGCTCATCATGAGCAGCAGATCTTATTGATGAAAATTTGATCAGTTGCGATAATAAATTGGTGCGACATATTGTTAAATTATCAAACATGACTATAGATCATAAGGTTGTTAGATTTTATTTGGAAATAGACGTTGCTACAATTTGACATTTATATGACAAATTTACCGGTTCTCAAATTTTCTGAAATTTTCACTATCGTATCTCAACATAATGCACCAAATAATATTAAAAGATTTTTGGTGTACAAGAACCGGAAATTGGTGTTTTACTTCCGTAATACAATTCATGTAGCAAAAACGTGTATGAAAATACCAAAATTTTTAGAGTTTAAGATTTTATAAAAAAAATATTATGCAATTTTTTGTAACATATTTGAGTTCATAATTTGCAGCAGATCCTACTTTAAATAATATAATATTATTTGATAGCGTAAAACATTGTTTTGATAGTTTTTTGGACAAAAAAGTGAACCCTGTCGTACACCTTTGGAAGGCATCACTAAATAGTTCATAGCACAGGCCCTGGGGACCTTTTTCATTTTTTAAAAATATCTCATGGGTCGTGTCTTAGGGAGCTACAAATATAACCCAGTAATGGTTAAATTGCTTTGTGGGCAAAATTCTTTTGTTCCTGTAACAGGTCCTTTAAGGGTGATACCTCTAACATAAATGAAAAGATTATGTAATACACAGCACAAAGAACATAGTATTCTGATTACAGTTAACAATGTATCATACGTCAGTTCTAAAGGAGTATGTGCTTTATTACTTATCTTAATATACAATCAAATTACCTTGGTCATATAAATCAAGAAATCCTATCAAAAACGGAATATATGGTTACTAGATGAAGCAATAATGTTTATTACTTTTTCAACTTAATTATAATTATTTTGTTATTTTAATTACTTAATAACACTATCCATCAATATTCATTACATAATTGGTTATCTGTCAATTTAGTTGGGGCAACCGAAATATGATGTGTTTCAGTCATTATATTTGAAAACTATATATTAAACCCCTATGTTAAAGATTTTTACAGACCTGTGTACAAAATGGCAAACTTAGCACAATGCCGATCATAGATAAACATGCTCTGGAGATCATTTGTTTTTTCTTCATAAACGGAAAGCAATCCTCAAAATACACGTATGTAATCTCTGTAATAGTGAACTGAAAAATAAAAGAGTGTATATATAATGACTATACTATACAAATGACATCATTGTTCTCGTTAAAACTCATCTGAATATTGCTTTTGTATTTTACCAAAAACGTTTCTCGATAAACTTTTTTCATTTTAAGTGTATTATTAAAGTATTACAAACATAAGCGATCACATCTGATAATTGATAAAACTTGAGTAAATTCACGGGTAATAATACTTTTTTTCTAAATAATATCAATCAAAGCGGCTATCTTACCTGACTGTCTAACCCGAGTGTTATCATGGCGATGAAAAATAATGCTGCCCACAGATTCGGAAGGGGCATTTGTGCTAAAGCCATAGGGTAGGCCACAAATCCTAACCCTGGCCCTGAAAAAAATAAAGCAATATCCATTTACATTCCTACTTTTATTACTTACAGTAATTTATTTCAAATAGTGATATAAATTTATAGCTTCTTCGACATAGAAGAAGATTTCAGCTAAATGGAAAACCTATTGACCCATATTTCGTTTAGAGTACATTATGTCAGCCTCAGGTAAATAAAACAAAAAGGATCAGCTTGATTGGTACTTTCCAAAGTAGGTACTTTTTGTTTCGATTTGAGGAAGTTTATTCTAACTATTGTCATGTTTCCCGGGCAAATATTTAAAGCCTGCGCAAACCGTGTGAAAACATGAGAGTTTTACGTAAATGTATGCATCATGTTTTATAGAGATGCGAAGTTTGTTAATCGCTTACCTGATTTTACGACTTCGGTAAGGGGAACATTCGCCTCATGAGCCATGAACCCGAGTGCAGAAAAGATAACAAACCCGCCAAACACACTTGTTCCCTCTCCAGCAAGAGTCATGATAAATGTGTCTCTGTATATGGATGAAACAATAATGTGCTATCTCATGTTATTCTAGTTAAAAAAAAAATAACAATTAATGTAAACTTTAGTTATTCATGGTTTCGCTAGAAGGATTTCTGATGGTGGTTTTCATCAATTTATGTTAATTAATGAAAATGGTATTGCCGTTCAATGGTAATTAAATGGAATCAAAAAAAGACAATGACACAAAATCATGATAAGTTTGAAGGTTGACAGAACGACAGTGCGTAGAAATAGAACAGTAAAAATAAAGAATGTTTTAAAAATATGTTTGAAATGGGATAAATATCCGTAAAGTTGCAATAAAACCAATAGCATATCAAAGTTTACACTTTCGATGTCGCCAATTACAGAATAATGAGTAAACATCGAATCTGCATGGGATCTCATAAAACGTGTGTCATACGACAATGCAAAACAATTAAACAGGGGTATCTACTATGTACATCTCCGAATCTGCAGATGTAAGACAGATGTGCAATGAATGTTTAGTTTTAGCTGAGACAGAAACAGAATATGAATTCTATGGTTGTATTACCTCAGACAATTGTTATCAAATTTGCTATAACTCGCCAATGTGATGTGTAGTCCCCATCCAATCGACACCGAATAGAAAACCTGAATAGCAGCTTCTAGCCAAACCTAAAGAACAAACAAACAGTTTGCTTCATCAACAGGGAAGTGCTTGCTTCATTAAAAGGGGAGTGTAAGCTGCACCACTTGGAAGAGTATGCTACATCGATGACTTTTCATAAACATTAGTTTCATTTCACTTCAAATACCAAACAAAAATGTAGCTAATCTATATTTTGTGCTGATATGAAACAAAATGTATAATGTGTTAGGGGAACATTTATTTAAAACATATTCAATATATGAAAAAAATTCAATGACGCAAGTAATCAACTAATCACTAAACAGTATGTACGTGCTAATCTGTATACTAACGGCTTACCTGGATATTCATAAGAGATCTGAAGTCTGGTTTGATGAAAAATACAATTCCATCCAATGATCCCGGTAACGTGAGGTTGTGGACGAGGAGGATGGTGAGAAGTAGGTACGGAAGTGTGGCGGTCACATACACTACCTGTTACACATAAAATGTTAACATGTTAAGAAAAGACATGGATACAGCATAGCTTGTCCTCAGTTTAGTAGATGATTAATTTCTGGATCCATTATCTCATAACGAAAACGACCCTTTTAATCCCATATACTACATTCTTCTGAAAACATAATTTGCCTTCTACCTTTTCCTCTATAACAAATCTAGCATACACTTACTAGGCCAGTGAAATATCAAGAGGACACCACTCTTTTGATAAATTCGTTGAGTTCATACGATGTTAACATAATCACATGTCGTACAACTAGGGTGATTTGAAAAGCAAAAGTTCCAGTGTCATTTATTATATTCAATGAAATACAAAAATGATTTATCTCAATATCAACATGAAGACCAGAGAACTTGAAGGACACACAGGATGCAAAAGGAAAGACACCGCGAACCTCCACACAGAAACCGCAGACTTAATAACAGGAAGTTAACCATCGGTGTGTGACTATGTAATTTTACCTTTCCTGTCGACTTGATACCCTTGATGACACACACGTACACTACAATCCAGGCTAGGACTAGACACAGCACCAAATGTCCGTTCAGCGAGCCAATGACATCCAGTCCGGAGGATATGTCAAGCACCTTGTATCTGAATAACACTTTAGCTGTTCATCCTCCTTAGCATTAATTGGTCTCACATTCCCATAGCTCGCGTATGTATAGTTTGATATGACGACATATTAAACAAACAAAAAAGTGTGTGATTGTTTTGTTTACCTCGAAAATGTCAGTTTAACATGGAATAGTTTTTGGTAATTAAAAAAATCATTAATTACAAAACTTTTGGAGGTACTCAATAGCAGCATATTACATAACGTTAAAGATTTTAATATCTGAATATTGGTTGTCAGTTTACAAATGTCATACGTTTTTAACATATTTTTTTTCTGTGTATTGCACAGATTTAGCAGATCTTGTGTTGAAATTCATATTGATAAAAACCAAGACGGTGGAAGTAAAACAACTTGCGCTTTCATACGGGTTATACTGTGTACTATAAATGCTAGTATGCTTGATATAATAATTTTACCTGCGAAATTAAGGGAATAATTTGATTAAGGCAGTACCTTTATTGCAAGATGATACATAAAAATGTGATATATTAATAAGCATTGATGATAATTATTGTAAACATTTCAGTAAACAGTATGCAGTAAATTGGAATTAAATGGTTTCAGATTGACCTTTATTGTTTTTTTACTCCTGTATTATATATCTGATACATTCACGCGTGAATAATAGGATATGAAAAATATATACAACTGATAGTCAACGAGAAGACAATGAATATCTCTAGGTTGGAAAGCCTGAATTGTAGAAAGGTTAAGTATCACAACCAGTAAATGTTTATGTGTGACGTGTCGATGACTAGTACAGTAAGTATCCTGTCACCTTCTTCAGGCAAATAAACAATACAGTCCCAAAAAAATAAATCGGCTATCACAGATCATGCCATACAGCACAATCATGTTACTGTCTGGGATAACGCATTTGACAGAAAAAGTAATTTGTTCAAGAGGCGTATAAGGGATGCAATCTGGATACGCCACAGAGTGTAAGTTCTAAATAGATATTAGGGACCTAAAAGACTTTCGCTTGTACCCTATCCGAATCGGCTTCGATTTTAAACTCGTACACACTTCACACCTTTGTGTACACACGTTTTACTGGTCATTTGTCTGAAAACGTTGACAGAGTACATGCCGCAGAAGTCATCGAAATTCCACACACAAATACTTCTATCTTTCTATTTTCTTGATATTGTACTTGCGACACTCACTGCCAGAATTCCTCTTCCGCACTATGACCCTTTGTTGCTCGCAATGTCACGTTCGTCAGGCTCGAATTTATTCTCGACATAAACTGGTCATGCACAAGGTTTCTGTCACTGGTATTGCCCTCTTGATTACTTGCAAAGTTATAAAGGTCATGACCTGTTTTGTTAAGACTATACAAGGTAGACGTGTTTGCCATCAATTGTTGACCTGTGTTACCCGTGAAGCTAAAACAGTAAGGCGTGTTCCATTCGTTTCCACACGTACTCCAGGTTAGCGGGTTGTAGAATGTATGGTACATGTAATTCATCACCCACGTCATCAGCATGATGTAATAACACAAGCAAGGCACCAGCATAACCTGTAAACCTACACCCATTCCTGGATAAGAAACAGAGGAAAATGCGACAGATGATTCCTCAGACATGTACATTTTGTTCACGTCTAAATAGCCATGATAAGATAAGAGATAAGAATTTACATTTTCAGCGTTGACACAAAACAACTTCACACACCAGTGTCCTTGTATATTCCTTTTGATATTTTATTTGATCGTTAATAGCGCTTTAGTTGAGCTCAAAAGTTGTAAAAGGTTGTTTGTTTATTTGCATGTTTTGTGGACCATAAGAAAATCCAGTCGACAGTATAATTGGGTGGGCTTTTATGAGAGAGAGAGAGAGAGAGAGAGAGAGAGAGAGAGAGAGAGAGAGAGAGAGAGAGAGAGAGAGAGAGAGAGAGAGAGAGAGAGTCTCCCTTTAACTTATCAATCAATGTTACCTTTGACTAGTGGACAATAGCTCCATACATCTTTGAATGATTTCCCAGAAAACTGTCCCAGCGACACTTCCAGAAAATACACTGGGATGACCATAAGGAACAGCGTAAGGACGTACGGTATCAGGAACGCACCTGCATTGATATACTATATATATATATATATATATATATATATATATATATATATATGACGGCCATTATAAAGTGTTACCTCACTTTAATGTCATCCCCTGGATCAGATAGAAAGGAGAACAATCAGATCATTCTATTCTAAAATTGGATTAAAAAATTGATCCCAAGGGCGATCGGGACAATAAACTTATTCTGGCCACTTCTTTGTCAAACGAGAGAGGAACAGAAGCAAACGCCCGATTATGCCAGGGTCCCCAATTAGTCGTATCTAACAATGTTTGGAGAAAAAGCTAACAAATTGATAACATAATCCTTCAATATTAAGAAGTTTGGATTGCGATTAAGCATTAAACTATATCAACTATATATTAAACCATCCGATCTTACATATGTGCAATGACGAAATATCAGAGGTACTATTGCATAAACATCTTGGAGTTCTTTTTTCGAATAATTGCAGTTGGGTTGAACATGTTAAATAAATAATTCAGAAAGCAACGTCTAGCTTAAATAATATGCGATCACTAAAATTTAAACTCGACAGGCACACATTACAAAATAAATATTTTTCGTTTATTATACCACTTGTAGAATATACTGATAATGTCTGGGATAGCATTCCCAAAGAATATCTTTCTAGACTAGAGAATGTTAATTTAGAAGCTGCTAGGATTGTTGTTTCAGGTGCTACTAAACTTGTAAGCTTAGGCAAACTATATACAGAAATTGGATGGAATAAATTAATAGACCGTAGACTCCATCATAAATTGTTACAATTCCATAAAATGTTTTATCAAAATACTCCAGAGTATCTGTATAATCTCTTACCTAATTCAGTTAGTGATATTCATAATTATAATACCAGACTTTCTGACCCATCATGTCTGACACCTATTCTTTGTACAACACATATTTATCTAAATGCATTTCTTCCATCAGCTGTAAACGATCGGAATTCTCTTCCATTATTAGAAATAATGCGTATGTCATGTAGCTCCCTTAAAGAACACTTGTTTACGAAAAACATCATACCATCCCCGAATTGTTCCTGCGGTGCCATTGAGAACTCGACACATTATTTGCTAAAATGTTATAAATATACAGCACTTAGACAGCTTCATATTCTGAGTTTGCCGTATCAACTATCTACTAATCTTTTACTCTTTGGTGATGACTCTCTAACCCATCAAGAAAACAATTCAATTTTTCTAGCCGTCCAAAATTATATACTCAAAACTAAAAGATTTCAAATGAACTAACAGTCCTTTTGCAATTTCATTTTGACATATATATGTATGTTGGGTTGCATTCGTTTTACTACTATGTTTTAAAATGTATTTGGATTTATATGCTTATTCAGTGATTTTGCCATTGCATTTCTTTATACCATATTATGTCACTAACTGGCCATGATTATGATAGATTAATAAAGTGATGTGTTACCTTGAAAGAGCAGGACGTGCCAGGGACGAGGCGGAAACGTTTTTTATTGACTTATATTTGATAAGTGTGATGGCAAGTGTGTGATCTGCAACGTTTTTAATAATCATGGCGGTGCTTTGTGACATACTAATTTTGTCAATAGTTGATTTAGTGGCAATTTATGATACGTAACTTGTATATACATTTTAACCTTTATCGAGTATCCATTTACATCATTGCTGAAATTTTCATCTACTATTGCATAGTTATATTTTACAGAATCGTGTTCCACATACTCATTGCAATATAGCAATATGATATTACCATCTGATGATCAAATGTATATTGATATGTCATTCATTCCTAGTTTCCACTGCATACCAATCCATTTACCCCTCCCCTATTTCCGTATTTGCTCTGTTGTACATATTACTTCATTCCTGTAGCTAGTGTTGAAAAGTTTATTATTAAGTAGGTAACAAAGGATGAGTGTCTATAGGCCCTTTTTGGGGCCCGGTATATTCGGATTTTCACCTCCTTATTTTGTTCAAAGATGTCCTATTGTATGACATGCAGAAAAACTAAGGTAAAACTTAACGTTAACGTAATGTAACAAAAAGGGAAGAACAGTAATTAAGAAATAGTATGAGGAGCAGCTAGCATTGAATGTAACAAATAAACCGTATGAAATCAACAAAAGGATTAACTGTTAATTGCAAGCATTAACTTGAACGAACAACTTAGTCTCTCTTTGCGTTTTTAAAGCATAAACTATCTGACGTTTGGTCAGTGTAGCACGTCAAACGCCCCTCTTACTACTATAAACATAAACATAATTAGCCTGTTTAATCTACATACATTACATAGACTAGTATTGTCAGGAAATATTTGGTGTTAGGCAAGGTGATGCACTTTGGTCCTTGTACTCCAAATCACAGGAAAATGTGTTTATAAGTAAAAATGCATTGTTTGATAAGTATGAAACTTTCACAAATTAAAAATTCTCATATATCTAATATATATGCCAAGTTACATGTTTATCCACAAATGCCATTTATGTATAATCAGCGGATAAACATTGGAAATAGGCAGAACATTTGATAAAACAATGAAATCCGTTAACTTTAACGATTAAAGCAGATACTTTCCTAGAGGCTAGGAGACTTAAAATTACCAGGAAATCAAACTTCGTGTATTAAACCAATCATTTTACATTAGTGGTGGTGGCAAATGCCATTTTTGATTTGTAAGTTAACTGTGATAATTAAAAAACAAATCAGGACCTGGAACTCACTTCAGCCACTGGAGTTGGGCAAATATTATATGATATATAAAAAATACAATACTAACAATTGATATTTTATACTTATAGCATATAAAGGGTGTCATGAACCTTTTAATTAAATTAAAATTAAGAAATATTTGAAATAGCCACGTCTGAGATGGGTCCAGAAGCAATAACTCAGTATAAAACAAAAGGAAAGTATGTAGTGAATATGTAAGTCTACTTAAATGAGTTTTATATAACCAATCTTTAAGTGACGATTAAATATCTGTCATTTTTCATTCTGTTGCATACGCTTGTCTAATGTATACATGTTTTCAAAACCAGAAATGGTATTATTGTGGTATTTAAGCTCATTTTGAAAACAGCAAACTATATTTGTGATTTACCCTACCCCTTTTGGTACCCCCAGAAACCCACTTTCGGTCAAAGTTTTACCTCAGTTTTTCCGCATGTCATATAATAGGACATCTTTGAACAAAATAAGGAAGTGAAAATCCGAATATACCGGGGCCCAAAAAAAGGCCTTATAGACACTCATCCTTTACATAAGTGTCACGACACTTGTTTTTGTTTCCTTTTCTGTTCTAAAAAACATATACTTCTATGTAGTGTCAAACAAAATTTGAATAAAACATAGATTAAACCAAACTATATAAATTAAGCAAGCAATAATAACTGTCATTGTGTTAGATTTGTTTATTTAATTAGAAGACTATGAAATATATTTCAAGGTTTCAATTGTCTAAATAATATGCTGTATTTCTTTTTGCAGTAGTTAGTGTTTACTGTTTTTTTTTATGTCCACATATTTTACATAAGATTAAAAGAAGATAAAAACAAACTTACCGCCGCCATTCCTCATACATATATAAGGGAACCTCCAGATATTTCCGAATCCCACCAGAAAACCGAGAATTGTTAATATGTAATCCAACTTTCTGCCCCACTGTTCCCTCTTGGTAGTATTTCCCTTTCCTGTATACATCCCCGAGCTTTCGTCGCCGTTCGAATACTTATATTCCATGCTGTTTCATTTCCAATAACATAGTTTTCTTAGCTTGTAAGTGGAGATAGATTAATAATCCAGTCCAAAACATAATGAGCATCGAACAAATTCTTGGCACGAAACTTTAGATCAGAATGTATGCTACTGAATGTTATTACCTGTTGGACTACCAAGTACACGCTGACCTGACATTGAACGTTTATTTAAGAGAAACCATGAAATATTAACAGGCGGAAATTTAATCTACACGAAATATTCACAAAATGAATAAATCAATATAAAAAACAGTTCATCTATTACGTAATAAATCTGTGGGGTGAATACATTTGTAGATATAATAGAACGTTCTGACAAGGACAATTCGGATTTAAACATAGGTAAATTAGATTCGTTAAGGAGACAGGCAAATCAACTGTTAATTACGGCACTGATAACACCTGTGTATCGTTTACAAGACAAAGGTTGTCATTAAACGATGGTGTTTACAGGCCTCAATAGTCTAAGCTGGTTTGAAACAGTCAATAACGTATTGTTTATTAATGTGCATATGGTATATGTTTATGATCCAGAATGACAGGTTTGATAGATCCCCGTCGAATGAACCCATTTTATTTCAAAATATGTCAATAATCAATCAGATTTAGTGAACAGATCTAACCCAAAAATACCTGTGCATATGTCCATGCGTTATGTCTTTTAGCTATCATTGCAAGAATTTCGCTGACCGAATGATTGATATGTGAATATTCTTATTTAAAATGTTGGTTCCGCTAAATTTAATTTTAATGAATAAGTGCCCGTACAAATACTACGATAATTTTTTTTTTTTTTTTTTTTTATCAATTTTTTTTCCAACAGTTTTTCATAATATAGGTACAGAACAGGTATTTTCATTTTCACACTCTCTAACACACATTTTGACACTTAATTCACTCATCATCAACATCATCCTGAATGTTGTCGTCATCTTCCTCATCACCATCATCATCATCCTCATCATCCTCACATTCATCATCATCATCATCACCATTATCATCTTCCTCATTCTCAGAATCATCAACATCATCATCATCATCATCGTCATCATCATCATCATCATCATCATCATCATCATCATCATCATCATCATCATCATATTCATCATCATCATCATCCTCACAATCATCACAATCATCATCATTATCATCATCATCATCATCATCATCAACATCATCATCAGCATCACTATCTCATCAGCATCCTGATCCTAAACGTTCAAACTATCCGTTCCTCATAGCCATCATCATCATCTTCAACGTCATTGTCATCATCCATACAATGCGTGTCATCAGCAACACACCTCAACAGACAGCCACTGAACCAAACTGCAACATCATTTTTTTAATTGGTACACTCAATATTTGACTCAACAATCATGATTAACTCATTCATAATGAGGAAGATCAGTATAACACTTTTTCTTTTTAATATATTATTACATGTATACACATTTTATGACAGACAATATAATCCACATCATGTTATATTTTATTTCAGAACCAAATCATGTACTTCACTTCAATAAAAAGCACGAACAGATATACCCACTCCTCTACGCTTTCACTCACGCACACTCACATGCACTCTATCTACAAAAAGATTAAACTCCTGTAATTGCTTTATCTGATATGTGTATAATATTGTCGGAAAGGAAGGAAAGAGAAATAAGAGAGAAGAAAGGAAAATGAAAAGGAATGAATAGGCATAAATATTCTGTTGCAAAAAATATCATATTGATGAATTCTAGGTATAGATACCAGAGACAGGGATGTCAAACTATACTTATATAGTACTAAAAAATTTATTACCAGAACCAGCAAAATATATTGCCAGAGGACAGGGCAGTTTCAATAGAATTAATTCATAATGAACATATATTCAAAATATACATGTGTATGTGTATGTACGTCCATCTTTATAACTACACTTGTATTTAAAATTAGTCCACAAGCTCTATTAGCCGCATCCATTTTTCTCAGTATGCAGTAAATTTCTGCATATAACATTCACCTTTAGCAGTTGCAATATAACTTTGTACAGTGTAATGGTCCTTGATTTTAAGAATTAAAGAGTTGTTATTCAACATTCTATTGTTACATCTAGAACTGTAAATGTATTGCTTAATTATTAAAAGTATTTCGTTATCGCTCTTATTAAACCGTTCTGTTTGTGTAAACAATCCTAATATGAAAGCGATTTTATTCTATTGGAAAGGAATTAGCAATGCATCTAGGATAGATTCAAAACTTTGCAAAAAAGACTGAACTTCTTGGCATTCCCATAATAAGTGCACTATAGTTTCTTCAACTTGATTACAAAAAGTACATAGAGGATTATCTGAGATACCTACTTTAGATAAAAAAAGATTGTTTTGTCAGTATATGATGCGAAATTCGAAACTGAAGCCATTATAGCTTTGTATTAGAAGTAACTTTGAAAGGGATTAGATGCATTCGTTTCCACTTATGGTCATTGATGTCAAGTTCAACATTCCATTTAACCTGCCAAGTTGGAATTATTTTTCTATTTACCAGTGTGTTGTAAACACGTTTTGAGCCTTTAGCAGAGAAAATAAAACTTACCAGATTGACTGGAATATATGGAAAAGATTTTTTTTAAAATGGCATCTCATTACCTGCTAACAACTGTCTTACTGCAACCATAACACCATGGAAAGTTAGAAAATCTGTGTTTATTTGGAATAAATCTATAAAATCCGGAAAATTGAAGAAAGAGTTATCCTTCTTGAATAAATCATTGATTATGACTATACCTTTGTTATACCATTCTCTGTAAAATACTGACCTTCTACCAACACATATTTGTCTATTAAACCATATTGGAGTTTTCATTACCTCTTTCCCTTTTCCATATGGGTTTTCCTTCTCAGCCTTTCTTAGTCTTTCCCATGCCTTCAGAATATCTTTCCATAACTGGTTATTGCATCTATTATAACATGTTTGTAAATAGTCATCCCCAACATAAGCAAGTAGGTTAATATCTACAATAGACTTAATAATATGCTGCCATTTACCTTCATTAAGGAAAAGTCTCTTGACCCAACTCAGTTTCAGAGAAGTAATAAAAGCGTCTAAGTTAACCATTTTCAATCCCCCATCAATATAGTTTTGTATAATAACACCCCTCTTTACTTTGTCAGTCTTACTGTTCCACATATACTCAAACAGGATAGAATTCAGAGTTGATATAAAATTAGCATCTGGGTTAGGTAGAGCAATAAATAGATGGTTGAACTGAGACAGCATAAGTGATTTTATAACATGAATTTTGCCAATAGGTGTCAATGACCTTCTACTCCAGGTTCTAATTAGAGCTTTCAGTTTAATGAGTTTTTTGTCATAATTAAGCTTCGGTATCTGATGTAAATTCAAGCTGAACTCTATTCCCAATAAAGTAAACTTGTCCTTTCCCCATACTCGGTTCATTTCTGGTAAAAAGCTCACATCACTAAATCTCATACTGCCAATCCAAATAACCTGAGTCTTGCTAACATTAATCTTTAATCCGGAAATTTTAGAAAAAACTGTTTAATTCATTAAGTACTTCTCTCGAAGATATTTCAGAGCCATCTAATATAGGTGTGGTGTCATCTGCATACATGGAAATTAGGATAGGACGGTCTTTGATTTCTACACCCTTAATATTTTTGTTATTCTTTAACCTGATTGATAAAACTTCCGCACATAAGATAAATATGTATGGCGCTATAGGGTCGCCTTGACGACATCACCTACCAATATGAAAGAAGGGTGACAAATTTCCTCCCTGATTAATAGTTGAATTGACATTTTTATGTAAAGTTTTAATCCAATTTCTTATACTATTTCCAAAGCCAAAATATTTTAAAACATTATCCACAAATTTCCAAGAGACAGAGTCAAATGCCTTCTCAAAATCAATCCTGGGATATTCTGATCTTCTGTATACTGCTTAATATCATAAACAAGACGAGTATTTTCTCCAATAAAACGACCAGCTAAAAAAACCTGTTTGATCACTACTTATAACCTTATCTAAAACTGTTTTTATTCTAGAAGAAATAACCTCTGACGCTATTTTGTACACAGTGTTCAATAATGATATTTTTTAACAAATGTCTTGGTTTATCTCCTTTTGGAATGCAAGTTATAATCCCTTGTCTTTGAGTGACAGATAACTCCCCAGAAGAATAGCCAAAATTAATTGACCGTACCACAAAACAACCTAACTGCTTCCAAAAACATTAAAAAAAATCAGTAGTAAAACCATCCGATCCTGGGCTTTTATCATTTTTCATATTTTTTAAAAAACGTCCAGCTTCCTGGAGTGTTATCTGCCCTTCAAGCTCTGTATATTCATTATTTGTCAACTTGGGTACATTACATTTTTTTAAGAAGTTATTAAGATCAACATTATCCACGTTATTATCCTTATACAGGCTTTCATAAAAGTTCTTAACTTCTATCAGTATATCTTCCTGCTTAACTATAATGTTTCCGTTGTCCTTTTGTATTTTTGGAATAATTTTTGAAACATAATTCCTATTTTCTAAGTTAAAAAAATATTTGGTCGGTTTTTCACCCTCCTCTACCCATTTTGCCCTTGAACGAACTATACTACCCTTTATCTTATATAATCTAATACCCTCAAGCTGTTGCCAATGTTTCTAGATCAACAATATCTTCAGACTCCAACTTCTGTATGTTTTCTCTAAGCTCCTTCTCCCTTACATTTCTTATTTTTTTCCTATAAGATGCATATGAAATTGTCTCACATCGTAGTTCCAACAATAAAGTTTCTAAAAAAAGTTGATCACTTATAGTAAACTGTAAATCTTCCCTAGGTATGTCTTTCAAACAAGTAATATTATGTATTGGCAGGCAGTAAAATTCTTTGACCCTTAAAATTGTTTTTTTTTAAGTAAGTCATGATATTCAGTTTCCTGTAAAAGAGAGTTATTTAGCTTCCATAAACCCTTCCCTTTCCTGAATTCGTTCAATTTCAATGATAATATGGGATATGAGTGGTCTGTCCTGTACCCTACCTCAATACTTGAACCTTGAATACTGGTTAAAAGAGATTCAGACACAAGAAAGGAGTCTAGCCTAGCCTGTTTTATTGGGGTCCTTTTCCTCCATGTATATCTCCTAGTCTCTTCATGTTGATCCCGAAAAATATCAATAAGCCCATTATTCTCAGAAATTTCTAACAGTTTATTCCTAGCCCTTGGGTTGTTAATATTCTTGTAGCTGTTATCATAATCTAACTTAGGGTTAAGAACACAGTTAAAATCACCACATATAATATTATTATCATTATCAAAAAGATTTTATAGCATCTTGGATCTTTGTAAAAAAATCTGGGCAGTCTTGATTCGGACCATACACAGTTACCAGAGTAGTTTTTGTGCCTTCTATAATAGTATCAAGCGCTAAGAAATTTCCAGAATTGTCCTTTTTTCCCCTTAAAATCTTAACTTCAAAATTATTATTAAACATAATAGCAACACCCCTAGCATTTGACCTAAAGGAATTGAAAAAAACAATCACACCCCCATTCATTTCTAATAACATGTTAATTTTCCTGAACAAAATGCGTATCTTGTAAACAATAGATGTTGTAATTTTTTTCCTTCATGTATGCGAAAACGTCTTTCCTTTTTAACTCCTATCGCCCAGACCCTGACAATTTTCTGATAACAATGTTATTCCATTCACGTTACACCGCTGTCATACACGTGACGTTTTACCCTTGATAGTAAGTCTGGCATCCCTGTGAGTAAAGAAAGAAATAGAAGGAGGAGAAACGCATGAACGCAAAATATGAAAATCATGTATCAACAGCTAAATTTTCCGTTACACAGAAAACTCATTCTTTTATATGTGAGTAATAGTTCCAGGACGGAATCTCATAGTAAAACATATTTAATGTAAATAGGGTAAACAAATTGATCAAAAGAATTTTAGATAAACAGAGCTACCGTGTCCAAAGATACTGAGAAAGACCAGGTATCGAAAAATACACGTACCGTATGGAGGACGTACATTTGTTTTCAAAATAAAGTGATATTTTTATATCACGAGACTTACCTTCACATGGAAAATAAATATTCCGATAGTACTCTACAAATTAGAAAATCACTTAGGAAACGCACTTTTAACACTGATCAACGAGGCATTACTACCAAAGTCGCTGTCGACCGTTCTAGTTTATACACTTAATTCCTTCTGTAACCAAAGTTAGCGTCATTTTCAAGATACTTTGCTGTGAGTTTTGTGTCGTGAAACAATTTCCTTTTTCGTCCGTTTTTCAGCACCACGAATAATTTTCCGTCTATACTATAAGAGTTTCGCACACAGTCCAAGTGATAAGCCTCCTTAAGTCTTTGTTGATTAGCTTTTGTGAGGTCCTCGAAAACTGTGAATCCGGATCCCTTCAGCGTCCTACTAGCCTTGATGATTTCGTGTTTTTTCGAGTCGATTTGTGAACTTAACAATCACTCTTCTCTTCTTGGTGTTGTCAAACCTCCCCAGTCTATGTGCGATGACAATGTTGTCTGATCGTAGGGGCACTTTCAGACGATTATTGACAACGTCCACGATCATGTTTACACAATCCTCCACTGATTCTCGTTCAGAATGATCGGGCAGTCCATTAATCCGGATCTAATTCTTACGGCCATGCTGCTCAAGGTCGTTGTTGTGCTGCCCAAGGTCGCTGATGAATTCTTCTGAATCAGTTTACTCTCTGTTCGAGGATGGTGACCTTTTCCCTCAGGTCCTCGTTCTGAGACTTGAGCGAGTTAATTCTCCCTTTAAGTGAATGAACAATTTCTTCGTTCTCCCGGTGAATATCTGCCTGAAGTTCGTCCTTTAACTTTGCCACAATTGAGTTAAGATAGTCCTTTGTAATAGTGTTTTCAAGTTTTTTTGATAACTCATCCAAGCTTTCGGTCAGTTTTCGTCTTACTCGGACCCATGCTGGTCTATATATTGAAACAGTAGATATATACACACTTTACCGGCAAGCGCCTAGCTATGGTACACGTCTATAGTAATGCGTGGTAAGAAGTGGTCACCGCGCGTGAGTAGCGTTAGTCCATTGTATATCTAAACATTTCCATAATACACATTTCCTTCAGTTGAATATGCTGGAAAGACAGGTTTTGCAAAGAAAATACCTTCTTAAGTGTCCATGATGAAAATCTAATGATAATCTATACGAGAACTGACGTTAAAAGTACTTTTTGGCGGAGCGCTGTTTTAACCATCCATTCAAGGTGCGCGCGACCTCCTAGTTATCTCCTAGGTAGACTACGATATTTTACAACTCACTAACAAATACTATTTTAACGTTGCGTATTACTAAAGTTAATAAAAACAGTAACCATCTGTATATACAAGTCACGTTTCCTTTGCTGAATGTTCCGAACTTTTAGAAAGATTAAAACCAAATTGTGATGTTCTGAAACACAGGTGCCAGCTGACGTCGGGTCACGATTTTAAGTAATTATTCACAAAGCTCGTAAAAACTACAAAATATACTTTGGTTTACTGCATTCGAAATATCAATGTAAATTTGAACATACCCGTGGTGAAGAGGTTTGAGTCACAACATATCTTAAAAATATTAAATGTTTTTTTTCTCATTTACAAATTTATACGATATGACTGACCATTAAGGCTTTTTAAAAGGAAATGATGGCACTTATGAAAATGTAAACAACACCAACAATATTGACGACATTCATGAAATGATATTTTAAAAATTGGCTTAAAGTGCTACCTTTGATCCCAAAGAATCTCCTCGACTTCACAAGTACTACTTGGCCGATAAAAAAACACATTAAAACTCCCACCATTTAGGAGTGGTCACATTTAATTGTCCTTTATATTGATAATGAACGATTCGGCATTAGTTGACATTATTCAGGGATAAAAGTGAACAATTTAAAACGAGAACCTTTACACTTTTAAAAGATCCAGAAGCGTTCCTCTTGGATAATGTAATACTTAGTCCTTGCAAAACATTCCAACGTTTTAAATACTGATTTTCTAAATAATATGCCGTAAAGGGTAAATTATGTTTTGTAGTTTTCGAAAAGTTTAACTTGGCTTGTGCATACGCCATTATATTGTAATATCAAGTAAAGATGTAAAGTTATCTCGAAACCTCGCAATCGATGTTGATCATTTTACTTTAATATCAACAAATCATAATTGTATTTAATTGAATTGGACTACAGCTTCACTACATGTACAAAATAGATAAAAAAAACAAAAAAAAACCTGCACATGTGTAAGGGAACTGTAAGTAATGATGGTTAGTTTTGTTTTCTTCAATAAAAAACCAGTTCCACACTTGTTTGTTAAGTTCAAAGTTAGTATGCTCATATTATCACTATTTTATACATTGCATTGTATCGTATCACAACAAGCGGGGTCATAGGAGACAGGGGTAGGTTTTGTTTTAGGATCGTGCATCAAATCAACGAAAGCATCGGAATTCACAATATAAATTGATACAACTGAAACCAATTAGACACCTAAACTAACACTCTTTTTAAAATTTGTTTTCTTTGTATTTTATTTAGATGTACAATTCTGAACACCGAACATCACAAATCTCTTTCGCCCGTGTATGGACTAGATAATGTCAACACTGCACAAATGCGACGTCACAGTTGCGTCACAATAACAGTAGAAGTCAATTAGGCATTTAAGAAGGTGTCCATAGAATCCGTGTGTATTATGATTGAATAAGTGATATTGATAATAATATGACAGCTACAGATAAAATAATCGTTATGAAACAAAACATGGTAAGATTCTTTAGATATGCTGATTTGATGCAAACGAGATATGTTAACGAACGAATCGAGTTAATTTATCTGTCGCCATTTTTAGATGTACGTGCCTAATGATTTGTCCGTATCTAAAGTCAAATTCGAATTTTGTAGAACCGGTTTTTGTTAACCGATCCAAAACTAGTTCAACTTTCAGAATTCACAGATTTAAATGACGCGCTGAATTTCCACTACGACTTTGCCCTATAAATGGCAAGGTTTCACGTAATACATACAGGCATATGTTGAAAAAAGGCATGCGCTTCGGAGTCAGTATATTTGTGTATCCTATTCCATGTAATACATTAATATTCACTTATTGCATAATACCATGAATGCATACATCATTGCCTTCCAACCAACAATATTTATTTTGCTTTGTTTTGAAAAACTTTAACATCTGCCATTGTGCATCAATTGAAATTCTTTTTGTGTAAATGACTTTATGGTCTGAGCTAACAGATTTTAGCATATGATGAACTTCAAGATATTTCTGAATCCCACCAGATAATCAAGAATTGTTGATCAGCATGCTATTCTGTCTGTTCGTATTTGTTCTTTGTGTTTTCTGTATATGCTCCCGAGCTTTCCTCGCCGTTTGTTGATCAGCATGCTATTCTGTCTGTTCGTATTTGTTCTTTGTGTTTTCTGTATATGCTCCCGAGCTTTCCTCGCCGTTTGAATTCTCATATTCCATGCTGGACGATATGTGATAATGACATATATCACTTTATATTTGAACCTATTTTATAAAATTAATAAAGTTGCACGCTTGTTTGTCAAGATTTAAGCGATAACTAAACCTAAAGCATCGACTTTGAGAATATTCATAGTCACAATGAAGATCGCGGTTAGACGTTCCCAAAACACATTGGGTCGAGGACGGGCGTACCTACTTCAGCAGAGCCGCTTTAAGATAGTTGTACAGGTGCCCATATCATTTGTACAAGTCGGCTGACCGAATTTTGAAATTAGCTTTGAACAGATTCATGGCACGACACCTAACATAGGAATGCACGCTAATGAATGTATCCACATGTGCAACTTACAAGTACATGTTGACCTGAAATCGTGTTTATCCTTAACGTATTGCCTGTTTGCAATAGGAATCACATTACAATCAGTAGGATATAAAACGTAACGTAGTTGTAATGGGACAAACACGGAAGCATAAATAGTACACATCAGCAAATTGTCAGACAATCAAACAGTATTCAGAAATAGGAGTCAATAGAGATATCACTTTAAGGGTGCAATTTATGTTGAGAACAGCTCACTAACACAAACAAAGTGTATGTTGCTCATGATATTCCGTCTTTGCGTATTGCAGAGTTATCTTCTCTTGGGAGCAGGAATTGATTGTTACGTCACTTGTTTGTGGGAGTAACGTCATCAATTTTTGAGAAAACGACGTTATTTTCTCGCACAAACAAATGACGTAACAATCAATACCTGCTCCCAAGAGAAGATAAGACGGAATAGTTCTATAGATATCATATGTTGTGGGGGTTTTCTCCCTCTCGTTCTAGCTTTTGTTTTATCTCCTTTCTCTGCCTCAATAACAAATTGTCATGGAACAATATTCAAGAAACATTTTTCGGTTTTTAGAAAAAGAAAAGCTGTGCTTAATCCCTACGTTATTTTTTCCTTTTTTATCCTTTTTTTTTTTTTTTTCAATGTTCAAATTTTCAATTGGTCATTTTTTCAGCGATTTTGAGGCACTTATAAGAGCGGGCGTTTGCTTTTAATATCAATATTTGACTTTTTTGACTGTATTGCACGATTTCAAACACAAATTGTTTGAGTAGATAATATATTCTTAAGTAAGGGTATGACTTCATAATTTTATACTTCATGTTTAGGTGCCATGACTTTTATAATATTAAAGTTCGACATGAAGAAATATTGTTGAAATCGGTTCCTGTGTATGCTAAAATTTGTATCAAACGTCATAAACGTTATCAAATTAAGTTTGTTAGGTAACGACGGTATATCCCAAACTTTTTTTACGTGTCCTCCTTTTAACACCTTTATGTTTTCCTCTTAGTGCGTAACATATTCACAGGTATACAATTATTCCTACAGGCTTATGTAGCATGCTTTCTGGTATTTGTTACAGAATAATATTTAGAGAATATATCATAAAAGAAAACGTTTTTGCGACGCTAAATATTGCAACTCGAATATTCTAAATCAGTTCAAATTTTGATATTTTTGTTTAATTTACTATTGCGAAATGGTAGTCCAAACGTCATGTTACTGGCACAAAATTTGTGTTGACGCTTATATAACTTATTACATTTAGGTGTATTTCCCCATTCATTATTTTACAGACTAACGTTACATATACATGTACCCCGACTTTTTCTAGGCAGAGTGGAATTTGAATATCTTATTTCTTGACAGTCACATCCAGACTGATTCATATATTTAGTTTGTGATTATTTGCACCAAAATAATACCTATAAATGTAATTTTAAAATTATAATCTTTACATATAAACAATACATAACTTCTGAAACGTCGATTAATTTGTTATTTCCCACTGCGTTTTGTTTCCTTTCTGATTTAATGAAATGGACCCGAGCATATGTGATTGGAAATAGAGCATTGTCAGTTATATCATAAATGCCAGAAAATATCGAGACATTTCGAGCAAATAGAATTCGTATTCTGTAGGCAGTCAAAAAGATTATTATCTATCCAGCCCCTTAGTGCCAGCACGCGCTGATTCATCTAACAACAAATACATACTACCTACTCTTTCCTTTATGTGATATTTTCCTAGGAACTTATCTCCATATGACCCTGGTTGTTGCAAGGGTGTTAGGAAATAAACATATTAAAAATCATTGTCACTCCAATTAAATAATTTCGTTTGTAATATCAATCTGTTGATGATTTCGTTTTTAAACGTGACCATTTTATGTTATTCCAACATTTATACTGACGTTTTAAATGAGCTTGTCAAAACACCTAAAGAATATCTCTTCCGTTGATGCCAGATTTGAATGAGATAACTTGATCGTTCATAAAACATGCAGCCATGCGATAATCACTACTTGAAACCTTAAAGTATTATGCATTGTCATATTCATGTTGCAGACAGAAGCAAATTCCAATAGAGATAATTTACTCCTACATGCACTACCTTGTATGTTTATTTTCCTTGCTATTATCTTCACAGACCCATCTTATATGAACTCTCCTTTTTCGGAGATATGTTGAGAGAGAAAATAAAAGGAACGAAGATGGAAGCTTTATAATTTGTGGGACTTGTACTTTATGGTCGTTTCAACAGCGTACATAAAATATCTACAAAAATCACAATAAGCAATATCTAAATCACCGCACTAGAAGTTAAAACGAGATCGAGGTGTTGAAGGGTTTCTAAAATGCACCACTTTCGTTTTATCCCTGTTAATCGTAAGTCGCCACTTTCTGCACCAATTGTTTCGACATTGCAGCATCCGTTGAAGTGAGAGTTCATCAGTTGCTAATACACGTACCTTAATTGGCCAGTAAAATTATAAGTAGAAAGTAATTGAGTTATAAACTGAAACAGAAAAAAAACAGTTTCAGTTTATTTGGTTTTTCTCTTGTGTGTTTGATGTCATAGGTTTATATATATTGTTTTTGCATCAGTGTCTCAGTGTGTCTTTATGTATGTACATGACATTGGCAATTTTTTGCTTAATAACTGCTTATGTGTTAATAATAATATCTTATATGATGATGATGATGATGATGATGTCTGATGATGATGATGATCTTTGTTTAATATGTATGAACAATCATGAACTTAGGAACAATGTCATATATGTTTTGTCTTGTCTTGTAAAAAAATAAAAAATAAATAAAAAGAAAAAAAATAAAAATAAAAAGTAATTGAGTAATTAGTTATTTGTATATTTTATATAAAAAAAATAGTTATATGTATAATAAAGTTTGCAAAATAAAAACAAAAAAAATATACAAATACAATAGATAAATTCGTGAAATAATCGGTCGGAGGTTTAGCAATGTCTTCTATTTATATTCGAATATTTGGGCTGCGTCGTGTGCTGATTGATGGATAAACGTCCCTTAATCGACCAGTAAAATTATAAGTAGAAAATAATTGAGTAATTAGTTATTTGTATATTTTAGATATTTAAATTACATACTTATTTAAATATCTACATACTTACATATGAATATAATCATCAAATTACACTAAATCTACAAATACTTCCGTCAATGATGGGCTGATGGTTTCGTAATGACACCAGGGTAGTCTGGATTGAAGTTATATAATTAGTGCGTCTAAACGGCGAGTTTCATTTTATAAAATATTTGTAGTTTTATCTCTATGTGTGTATGGTTTTTCGCTTATTGTATGGTCTATAGTGTGGGTTTTGTTTACGTCCAGGTCAAATTATGATTGGAAGTCCTTCGCTCGACTTGCAATATGTATCGGGGGTGCTTCCTGCGAGGTTAGAGAGGTGCAAGGCCCCTGCCAACATTGACAATAAATTGACTTTGATTACACCGTTTAAAATCATTGAGACCTAGCAATTTTACTGGTTGTGTATTCGGTTTTCTTTAAACTGAAATAAGAGGACACATTATTTTAAAGTATTCAAATAAGTATTTAAAATATTGAAAAGACTAATCAATTGATTATGGTAAAATCACGAATGGCAAAAACCGCCACAAATGAAAAAAAAAAAAAAATTAAACTGAATAAATAAAACAAATTAATTAATTAATTAAATAAAATAAAATTAATGAAATTGAATACATAAAACAAATTAATTAAAAAAACAAAAAACGAAATAAAAATATTGAAATAAATTAAATGAACATAATAACTTAAATAATATAACTCAATAAATGCAGGAGGGTATAGATTGTAAATTCAGTTTATATTTGTAGGTGATGTAGAATGTGATGTATGAGAGTAGAAGTGGTATAGGTAGTAAAGGTGATGTAGAAGGGTTATGGTGGTATAGGAAGTAAAGGTGATGTAGGAGGATATAGGTTGTATAGGAAGTAAAGGTGATATAGGAAGTATTGTTGATGTAGGAGGGTATAGGTGTTTTAGGAAGTAAAGATGACGTAGGAGGGTATATGTGGTATAGGAAGTATATGTGGTATAAGAAGTATAGATGACGTATGAGGGTATAGGTAGGTTAGGAAGTATAGGTGATGTAGGAGGGTATAGGTAGCATAGGAAGGTAAGTGACGTATGAAGGTATATAAAGTAAAGGTGACTTATGAAGGTATAGAAAGTAAAAGTGACGTAGGATGGTATAGATGTTGTAAGAGGGTATAGGTAGTATAGGAAGTAAAGGTGATGTCGAAGGGTTTTGATGGTATAATAGGTATAGGTGGTGTAATAGGGTATAGATAATGTAGGATGGTATAGGACGTATAGGTTATGAAGGAAGTTTAGGTGGTTTATGAAGTATAGATGATGAATAAGGGTATAGGTGATATAGGAAGTATAGATGATATAGAAGGATATAGGTGGTAAAGAAAGTAACGGTACATTAATGCAGCACCTGAGCTTTCTTTATGATTTAGTATACTACAGCTTATACATTTCTAGAAGTATGGGGTATAGAAAAGAGATAGAGAATATCGAAGTATAAGTCGAATTCGACATCGATAACTAGAGAAAAATATGAACCTGGGGAATATTAACAGAGACTTGTTTTGTTGTTTAACTTGACGTAAGTTGACGTGATTCAGTCCAAATGTGTCCACAAAATTGGAGATCCCGCCCCTGATTAGCAGTTATGTGGTAAGTCCTGGAAAGGATTGGAAACAATTAATTGCATGCAATCTTCCTATATAGCTTGTACTTATTTTGAAATAGTGTATATCTGCTATATAGTATTCCATAAAGGGTACATACTGGTTTACAACATATAGGTACAGGATATTACTATAATCCATACATATTCAATACATGCTTACCAGGACGGCAGTTTTTATGGGTAAACAAATAAGTGACATGTATTTAGATGAATGTATATCATCAGTGATATACTAGTTAAAGAAAAATTAATAAAAATAATGAAGTGAAGGAGAACGCATTGTTGTTGGTTCATACATTTAAATTTGTTTTCAGATTCTCTCTCAACATAAATGATCTGTGCAGAAACTTTCCAAATTTGCATAATTTAGATGTATTGCTAGAGTTCATAAGACTGATGAATTTAAACATGCTGGGTTTCGACCAATAATATTTTTTCATATGAATATGTCTACGTATCTGAAAAGATGGACATTTAAGCACAAAGTGGTATTTGTCCTCAATATCTAAATTGCATAATTTACAGATTCTTAAGTTCCTTGGTACATTTATATATCTACCTTGCTCAATTTCTAACTGGTGACTGGACATTCTGAGTTTCGTAATGACTTTTCTGTGCTTGAATTGGATAGGATTCCTGAGATAGATTTTCATATAAAAACTTTGTGCACATATTTGGTGTCTATACATACTACATTTGGTCGATTCAGCTATCCATCAGATCATCATATATTTCAGTCATAATACAATTCTGACTATGTACTAATTTCAACCAAAACTTGAACACGCTCAGCTTTCTTATTGTAATCAGAGGATATACTCCTAGTTCCTCACAGATCATGTTATTAGCTGTACTTCGCTTCACCCCTAGCTCTTGCTTTAAAAATGCGTTTGTACTTTTTCAATATCCTTGGCACAATAAAATCCCCAGTTCTCGCTTGCATAATTGAGAATTGGGCTCACATAAGTTCTGAATAATGATAACATAGTTTGCACATTAAAATCAAACTTCCGTGTTCTTGAGTTTAGTGCAAACATTGCTTTTCGACCTTGCTCAGACAGCTTATGAACGGTCTTAGTTCATTTTCCATTTTAGTTTAATAATAATCCTAGATAATTAAATTCGTCAACAACTTCTATATTTTCACACTCATATAACCAATGTTCATTATCTCGAGCCTTCCCAGCCTTTCGAAAAACAACAATTTTAGTTTTTTGAGTATTAACAGTTAGCTTCCATTTTTCAGAGGACAACAGTAATGTGTCAAGTGACTTTTGAAATCCCTCCACTGATTCTGATATCATCGCCATGTCATCGGCACACATAAGTAGAAAAAGGCTTAACTTTTTCAACTCGTATGGCATGTTATCTTCTTGTATAAACTCCATCTCACAATCGTTCCCATATATTGAAAACATTATCGGTGATAAACATTCACCTTGAATTAATCAAATCTCATCAGTGAAAAATTCAGAATAAAATCCATCTAACTTGACACATAATTTTGCACATTTATACATTAAAAAGATAATTGATAACAAATTACCTCTAATACCACATTTTGACAGTTTGAGCCAGAAATTAGATCGATTTACAGTATCGAAAAGCTTTCTTATAGTCGACGAAGCAGCAATATACTCTTTTATTTTGTGAGAATGACTTATTAATTAAAGAATGTAAAGCAAAAATTGCGTCTGTAGTTCCATAACCAGATCTAAATCCAAATTGTGCATCAGAAATAATTTCATTTGTGTTAGCCCATGAAAGCAATCGATTGTTCACTGTACCAGTAAAAAGTTTCCCAAGACAGCTTAATAGACTTATACCCCGATAGTTGTTGAGGTCATTTTTATCACCATTTTTTAAATAAAGGAACAATAGCTGCCTCTGCCCATCGCGTAGGAAAATGTCCCTGATCTAAGATTTTGTTAAACATTGATTTAATAACGGGTAACAAAGTATGTTTACACTCAATGATGGACTCATTTATAATGCCATCTGTTCCATGTCCTTTATTTCTTTTTAAGTTTCTGATCGCATTAAGTATCTCTTCTTCTGTAAATTCATTATCGAGCTTAGGGTATATAATATCTTCATCTGGGTGTTGTTAACCGACACTGTCCAAGTTATCTCCATCACTAGAAGACACAAGATTTATGAAGTAGCAACGGAAATCATCAATATTAAAGTTCGAAATTTTAGCCAACTTCCGCTTCCTAAAATATTTGAAGAATAGTCTTGGATTACGTTTCCTCATATTATCAAACATATTGCCTTAATCTCGCTTACATTCACGCTTTAGGCGTCTTTCCAATGTCTTATATGCCCTCTTTGCATTATGTAAATTCCTGTGTGTTTCAATTTTTTTTATCACTGTTGAATATTCTAAGGAATGATAAATAAGTTCTGTTTTTTCGTTTACACTCTTCATTGAACCATGGCTTGTCTTCCTGTTCATCCACTGTGTGTTTACCTATGTGATTCACATTTCTCACCGACGTTGGTTTATTTTTACATATTAAAGGAATGTCATCAATAATATTACATATACGTTGCACTGTGTTGTCCGTTTCCTCCTGGGTACTAAACGTGCTGTCGCGTACTAGCGTTTAGAGTTCTACTCTTCTTGAATTAACTGCCTCAATAATGTCGTTATTGTGTTCATCTGACCATCTGGTTGACACACATTCTCTCCCGTGTGGCATATGTGTACTGGTGCGCTCACCAGTGACAGCATCTAATGGTATGCAGATTTCAAGGTGCATGGGTGTGTGGTCAGAGTGTGTATTGAAACTATTCACAATCCAGTTTGAAATGGATTCAAAGTCACACTTGTTGTCAATGCGTAGTCGATGACCGACATACCGCGCGGTCCATTAAATGTATAATTGCTGTTCATATGTGGATGATGTCGGCCGTTCAGTATACGGAGTCCAGTTGTTCTGCAGAAGTTCAACATATGATTTCCAAATGTATTCACCGTAGATACATATCTCCTGCGTAGTTCACACTATCTGATACCTGTACTGTCAAGTTTTGATGAATGGAATCCTCTAGGACAGAATCTAGTCGGTTTCCCGTCCTGCTGTTGAAGTCGCCAGCTATGATCACTTTGCCTTGTGATGAGAAACATTACATATCACGCTCCAACTCCTCGAATAAATCATTTTCATATGATTTATAATTATTTGCCTTATAGGGTGGTATATACACAAAACATCGATACACATCTTCAGCATCTTATTCGGTGATCTTTATCCAAACTAACGAATCCTCGGTTATCTTACACACATTTACATATTCACTGAGATTTTCAAACCAACAGCCACGCAGTTGACATGTGCCTCGGGTATGGAGGTGCTATTTTTTTATAGTATTCAAGTGGTTCCTGGTTATTTTGCCCGATTACTAGTTTACCATATAATACACAATGAAACACGTTTTATTGTATCTTACAAGAAAATTACATAATGGGGATTATTGTCTGCGAATAGGAATCGAAATATAAAAGTGTATTTGGTATCAAAACTGCAAACGTCTCATGATTTAGCCGTTGCTGTTTTACGTAAAGCGATACAGATCTAGTTATATATATATAACAGAACTCACCATAAGCAAATATAGAGATGACTGGATTGTATTTTTTACAAACGCCTTTTATAAACTGTATTCGGGGTGACCCACCCCAGCAGTGTTTCACTCCTCAAACCCTTTCTCACACGCGTAGATAGTACTCCCGTGTACTAACGGAGCGGTCCGTCCTGCATGTATCTGATTCTAGTACCCTGTACCATGGACCCTGTACCCCGTACCCTGTACCAAGTACCCCGTACCCTGTACCCTGTATCCAGTAAACTGTATGTATTTTCACAGCACAATACATTCGATACGATATGTATCTTGATACACATATCTGACTTTAAAATTAGTTTCACAATACTAGCTTTACGATGTAACTAGTAAATACAGTTCAAAGATATCTTTTGTTTGAGCTGTTTTTGTATCACTACACAGTGGATAACATCGTTTTTGGTGTTTAAAAAAAGAATCAGTGAACTAACAAATCGAATTTATTTAAACTTTGATTGATAATACCCAAAATGAAAGTGTATTTCCTTTTGCAAGCATACCCATTGTTTTGCTACAATACACAACAAAGTCTTGCGAAGCTGAACGATTTAAGGAATTGTTTCAGTATACGCTGTACCATGTACAGTGTACCACGTACCCTGTAGTTTCACAGCACAATATATTCGATACGATATGTATCTTGATACACATATCTGACTTTAAAGTTAGTTTCACAATACATGTAGCTTTACGATGTAAATAGTAAATACAGTTCAAATATATCTTCTTCTTTTTAGCTGTTGTACGTTTTTGTATCATTTCACAGTGGATAACATCGTTTCTGGTGTTTAAAAAAAGAATCAGTACTAGAATCAAGTACATTCGTCCTGCTTTTGATCTAACATGGAGGACAAGGTAAACAAAGTTTTAATTGATTTAAACATATTTTATTGCAAATAACCGATGTTGCAAACAAATTGGACACAAGTTTGCCAACTTATTGAAGTCCTCTTCGACAAAAATCAATTGATTACAATACATATCACGCAATGTTAGAGTTACTTAAATATACACATGACAAGAAAGAATTGTAGGTAAGAGAGGGGACAAAGAAGAGATCGAGATAACTTTAGAATTGGACACAGCTCACTTAAGTTTTCTTGCATAGTATAATTAGATTGTGTGCCATGTAAGAGTTCATTTTCCACGAAGACGGGGCTTGTGATAAACTAATCGCTTTTCACACACCTTCAGCTTGTCTATTGTCCATTACATCCCGTACCTTGGTTAACTTTCTCCTTGACATTCCCTCCTTGCTGTTGAAATCCGTTTCCACTTGTCCGTCTTCGTGGAAAATGCCCATCCACATAGCATAATCAGTATGGATAAACATATTGTTTCATATAGATTGTGAAAGTTAGATGTGTACGGTAATCGGAAAACAGTTGTATATGGGGAGGAGAAATTAATACATGTGTATAATGAAAAGTGCATGTTTTGTTGTGAACAGAATCAAATCATAAAAGTTATAGACAGTAAATGAATAATATCAAATTATACACATAACACACATTCATTATCAATTTACTTATCATGATATATATCTCCTTAGACAAAGAGGGCAGAAGAAAAAGTGGGAAGAAGTGAAAGTGTAGGGGACGCAACTATTCAAACCTGCGAGTTCTGTCTATGTAGAGTTGAACTATTCTTGCAATATTTGAGTTATCATTCTTTCTTAAATTGATATCTCCTTTCAGTATAAGATCAATATTTACTTGACCAGGGTACCATGACATTGACCTAAAAGTGAAAGTCGGGATAGATTATATCTAGGACAGGTATAAAAGAAATGGTTGCAATCCTCACAGGGATGCCCACAACTATATGCAGGAGAATTAATTAAATTTGCTCTAAATAAATCATAATTTAGAGAACTCGCACGATTTCTTAAACGACAATGTAATGTGTTAGGTTTACGTGCTCAAAAAGTTAGGAAATATTGTTTAAGTTTATTTTCGTTCTTATTGATACTTTTGTTTATTCTCGATTTAAAAATGTTTAAGGTTTCAGATGATTTAAAATGTTCATCAAGATCAATCCATGCTTTAATAGTTGATGGAAAAAAAGAGTTTCGCATAGTTTGCAATCGATAGTTAGGCATTCTTATTTGGTGTGCATTCCTTAAAATATATCTAGACATGTTTCGAATTATTGGTGGCATAAATTCGCGTAAATATTCGGGGGCAATATCGTTATTTATTGTATAAAACATTCACAATTTACGGATCTTTCTTCTAACGCACAATGGGGTCCAGCCCGTTTCGGTGTATAGTAACTCCAGTTTAGTATATATGGGCAACCCTAGGCCTGTGACAATCCGTGCAGCTTCTAATTTATTTATTTTTTTCCATATTTAATGTATTAGCTTCCCCTTAATAACATGCATATTCAAGAAGTGGTCGGATATATGTCAGATACATTTTGGCAAGATTATTTCTGCTTAATATAAGTTTAAGTTTTCTTAAGGTTGCAATACATTTGGAAGCTTTACGAATAATATCATCTATATGTTCTGTCCATTTCCCATCACTGCTTAATGTGACACCAAGGTGTTTATGATTTTCAGTTATTTGAATATCTGTATTATCAAAGAAGAATCGTGGTTGAAAGGGAAGATAAAAAAGTGTCACTATCATTATTTCTGTTTTTGTCGGATTAAAAGTTAGAAAATTGAAATATCATTTATGAATATCAGAAATAATAGTGGTCCTAGTACAGATCCTTGAGGTACACCCGCAGTGGTGTTTTTTTACTGAAGATACGGATTCGTTAATAAATACAGCTTGTTCTTTCTTCCTAAGATAGTCTGAAATCCATTTTGAGATATTGCATGAGATGCCATATTGTTTAAGTGTATAAAGTAATCCTGCATGCCATACCCTTTCAAAAAATTTCCCTACACAGCTTAGTAATGATATAGGTCTGTAGTTTGAAACAGCATGGATGTTATCTGATTCAAATATTGGCATGACTTTTGCAGCTTAACTGCAGAGAGAAGTTAAAAATGATCGAGAGGGGGGGGGGGGGGGGGGGGGCGATTTCTTTCGTTATATATTTTAGCATCCTATGATTTATTCCATCCGGTCCTGTTGCTTTTTTAATATCTAATATTTGTATAATAAGGTAATGGTTTGTGTCTGTCAAAGTCGTTAAGGGTAGATATAGAAGTAAAGTAAGTATTGAGTAGTTCACATTTTTGTTCGTCATCAATAACGTAATCACTAGAAGACTCATCATACAGCGGAGATATATCAGTATTAGAAGTGCCCTTTATAATAAGCTTGATAAGCTTCCAATATGTTCCGGGCTCAGATTTATTTTTATTTATTAAAGAATCAATATTCTCAAGAAACATCTCTTTGGCTCGTTTAATCATATTATTTGCTTTATTTCTGGCACGTTTATATTTTTGTTTATTCATATCATTATTCGAAGAAGTATTTTTTTAAGTCTATCACGTGTACGGATTTGCTTACGAACGCTATTATTTATCCACGGTTTATCATGTTTACGAATTTGAACATACTTGGTTTTACAGATGTAATTGAATCTTGAAGACATCAGAATGTAGGTCCCCCGTTCGTTAGACTTTTTCCATTAAAAATGACGTGGACGAAGAATTTTATTTTGGATTAAAATGCCTCCATCAACGAGTCTAGAGTCACAGATGGAAACAACGGTGCACGTGGGGTCCAAAAGTTTTGGGTTGTCTATATTTCCTCACTAATATTGCAGACAACAGGAAATGTCAACTTGAGTTAATGTCCGGAGTGAGGTTTTACTGTATTGTTAATCATAGTGAAAGAATTATTAGCATCAAATTTACTATGTTTCCATTGTACAAGTAATGCTTTATATATTAAAAAACGATTAACATTGAAGAAACCTAAAAAATCAACTGTACTCAAAATCAGTCCCGGGTCATACCGACGAGATTCTTCAATTTACATCTAGAGTAATGTAAACAGACGAACTTAAGGCCATAACTATTAATACATGCGTTTTACGACAAAGACTCAACAAAATGCTTATTTCGCGTTATGCTGTATGTAACACAACATCGTACAACACACACATCTCGATTTGGTTTTCCTGCTGCTTACATAAAATACATATAATTTTCGAATAACATGTCTTACACATGTATTGCGCTCCTTACTTTGTGCTGCAGTCTTCCTTCATTTAAAATAAATAAGATTGACTTCGACGATGAATTTTCCCGCATGTTCGGTAATATATTGGCGATAATAACATTCCATTTTTCTTGGCCTGTTTTTATTCTGACGGAACAATCCCACATATTTTGTATTTCGGCATCATTTGTTTGCGTTTAAATAATAAATAAAAAAAACTAGTTTTTGCCAATTGGAGGGTAAAACGATTCATAAATATCATTTAAAATGATGTCTTACCTACAACGCGTGGCTGTACTGTACACGTGTCTAGAGATTTATTGACATGATTCCATAGAAGATAAATCAATAGGTATGCTATTAAAATGTCAATAAAATGTTCCACTGATTTCAACAATATTTTATCAATGATTTTCTTTTTTTTTATCTGAAAATGGATTCGAACTTGCAATCGTTTACTTCTTCTGGTCACAATCAAACTGCGTTACACATTTGCCTACATCGGCCTATGTCCGATGGACAGTTTTATTAGTTTTTATTATTATATTTTACTTCGAGGTATCCGGGGTTTCCAACTTTTCAGGGTTCGAATTATTAGAATTGTATTAACTAATATAAAGAAGAGATTTGGCCGGGACCGGAGAAATACTTCGAGGTAAACGGGGTCTTCGAGTTAAAAGAGTTCGAGATAACGAGGTTCGACTGTACCTCAATCAATATAATTTTGAGGAATTCGCAAGAGCTGCCTTATCAGGCGCTAACTACTAGTCCTATGCCACCTGGCAAATATCTTCCTATGTGTATATGCCTATGTGTTTGCTGGAGATGTAATGTGTTCTGTTTGTAGTGGAACCGTGCTTCCAACGGCATCATTTATAGTGCCACCCTACTAGAATGCTACAGCACAGATACAGTGCTGAACCAGAAATCCTCGACACGGTCCAAGTGCAGCAGAAGTAAGACGGTAATCAGGCGCTTGGCTCTGCTGATGTAGTCGTTCTTCATTCTAATTTTACTACTTACCTAGAGCTCAAACGTGACAATGTAAAATGTTTGGTCCCTTCCATCGCGAAATTGTGTTATGTATATAAGGTGCAATAAAAAGCTGTTTTCCTTTGGCTGCTATATAACTTTCCAAAATAAATATAACCGCCGATTGTGGTTGCTATCATTGATATCAACGTTTACAATGCTGATTCGACTACTTAAGACAATGATCTGTACACAGGCTAAAGCAAACACCGTCACTACTCTTTAGGGGATAAGTGATGAAATATGTCTATAAATATTACTAATAATGATAAAATAAAATCACAGTATTATTCTGAAACTCCAAAGTAGATAAACATACTTACCGCCGCCATTTTTCATACATATATATGGAAACCTCCAAATATTTCCGAATCCCACCAGATAACCCAGAATTGTTAACCTATAATCCAACTTTCTGCCCCACTTTTCTCTCTTGGTATTTTCTCCCTTTACGGTACACATGTCCGAGCTTTCTTCGCCGTTTGTAAAGTTGTATTCCATGTTAGACGATAACGGTAGACGTGGTACTGGATACCAGTGAGTGGTATCTAGTAATACTGGTTAAAAGATACGTTTTACTTCTATTTTTAGTACATATGTTAATGTTACGTAATGCTAAGTACAATGGTATATAAATAACACATTTATGTCACGCATCCAACGCGCAGGTAGGTTTTGTCTGTTATACATAAACGAATTCTAATATCCTGCAGGTACGTTTAACCCGGGCATAGTTTCATATTAAAATATTTAACATCGAGTTTTCATTTAAACAAGATGATGAATAGGTATCACCAAAACATAGTCGGCCTCTGACATTGTCTGAAATAAACATTTAATTAAAAACCTGTTGAAACACACTGCTTTAAATTTAAGCATACCTTTAGCATTCCATACTGTTCTTGAGAATTAAAGTGAAAGATGTAAGAAAAAAATCTCAATACCATGTGGAGGCAGGAGGAATTTGGAAACCCTCTCGGCTCAGAGCTGAGGTTAGCTTTATCTTACCTCTACAGGCATGAAATACGTTAGACAAAACGTAAACAGAGACAAATAAATACATAAATAAACGTGCGTGACGATTTTTGAGATAGGGTTGGTCCTCGTTGTTAGCTCCATCATGATTCAATAGTAAAATTGTGTTTAACAATAGAAAAATGAAATCGACTATCTAGTAAAATGTTCATGATAATTACTATACCAGGTGTGATAATTATCATCACACCAAATCCACAAGTTAAGGTCGTTTTTCATTGAACATGATTTATTTGTTCTGCTGTTAGCTTAATGTATCTCAGTACGCAACATGTCGATACCGAATCACGCCCGAAAGATAGAGTTCGAGTGTCATCAAATAGATTCTGTCAAAACAAGCTTCCCAACGAACGCACAATAAACTAGTTTAGCGCCTCGTCAGACTCCAAAAGCATTTAAAGAACACTGCACCTGCAAAATGTTGACATTATCCTAGAAGAACTGAACAAGTTAATCATTGTTGAATGGTATGCTCTCGTGACTAATAGCTACTTTATTATGCTAAATTGAACGTAGAGACTAAATCTGAATTACGCTCCTGCATCAAAGTACAAAAAAGAGCATAGTGTGCTTTACAGATACAACCAAAACAGGTACATGTAGAGTTGTGCAGCATAAATGGCACCTCTGCCGCCACATTGAGAACTGTTTTAGGTGGATGAAGAATTCAAGAATGGTAAAATTGACACCAAACGGAAAATGCAGTAGTCATCACATTTTTACCAAGTGTTTGATCGTTCGATCGACTCCATTTGCTGACATATAAACAAAAGGCCAAACGTTTGACAAGTGCTAAAAATATTTTTTCACAATAACGGTAATTGCTATTTAATAAAGCTATCTGAGTTACTTGCAGGGGATAAGACCTTGGTATCTTAATGTGACCCCAGAGATGCATTATAAACGAGCAATGGTTGTCGAGAATACAAGAAATATCAGTGATAGCAAGACGTATAAAAAGCGTCAGGAAAGTTGTGTATGACATTTTTTCAATCCTAGTTGACCTGTGGTTCAGATTACCGTGCAAGGAAAATAGCATTGCCAAAAACAGAGACAAAGTGCTGAAGCCTGACACAAGATTCTACATGAAATATGCAAGTCAAGGGTTGAATGGCTTCCAGCTAATTCACGACAATGCTTCATCCCACTAAAGCAATAGTATACATGCGTTTTTGAATCAAGAGAATGTAGTACAGATTAACCACCCACCCGTTTCATCAGCTATAAGTTCCTTTGACCTCTTCCAGTTTCCTCTACTAAAGAAAATGCTCTCTGGGAAACAATGGCCCTGGATGGTGCAAACAGTATACAAGTACATCCCCCACATGATTTCTGACACTAGTGATCGAATGTGTCGAATGGCCCTCGAAGTAATTCATAAGAGAAATCCCATACATATGTAATTCCCTGCCTCAATACTGCCATATGCAACACAAGTATTGTATCGACACATAGTAGTAAGCTCATTTTTACCTAAACAAGCAACACATTTATGCTAACGACATTTACACAACGTTCATTTACTCAATGCCTGTGATTTTGTCCAAGCTGATCATCTATTTCTGCCACGTTAAGCCAAGCGACTTGGAGACTAGGAGAGGAATAGACCTGCTGTTACCCGCTGCTTATTGTGAACGAGAAACTAATAGGGGAACCCGCTGCAGAGTTTGGTATTTCAGGACTCGCGCTGGCGGTCGCCACCGGAAGTAAAACATGATCAAACGGAGGGCAAACATGTAAGTCATTTGCTTTTTTGTCCTCCGCTTGATGACACCAATTCGACCAAAATAATCTGCTGCGCCCATTGCGCCATTACCGTTCGCTGATATGGAGACGACAATGGATTTCTTCCAAATCGAGCCTTTTGACATTGTTTTTCATATCCGCGCTATCGTAATGAGGCAAATGAATCTACGTTATGCCACCAACACACAGGCAATGCATGTATTACTTACACCGAGGCACGTCCTTAAATGACCTTAGCCGTTTATAGGATGTTTTAGCAATAAAACAAAACACATTAAT
Source organism: Mizuhopecten yessoensis (assembly GCF_002113885.1). Lineage (NCBI taxonomy): Eukaryota > Metazoa > Mollusca > Bivalvia > Pectinida > Pectinidae > Mizuhopecten > Mizuhopecten yessoensis. The sequence goes on from NW_018406474.1 coordinate 370,149, forward strand.
CTTCACATTATCCAGATTTACCATTCTGTTAACCCGGTAGTGTTTATCTGCAAACTTTCATTATCACTGATATTGGCCTGAATAAAACTGAATATACATATTGGAAAGTTTGCATAGAACACCTAACGTTCAATGTATTTACTACTCCAAAGTTCAATAATTACTGCATGTTTATACAGTTGAAAACAACCTGGACCATTTCTACGTTTTATTATCAAAATATAGCACTGAACGAACCGGTAATTGTGACTGTTTTTATTGAAAGTTTGATGTGGTTAGGCATAGCACGTGAACATATGATTTGTATAGTTTATAATTTACAGAAGGTCGGAGATGTATTTACACTCATATTTAGTTGTAGCGTTGTGGCACCTCTCACATTTCTCGTGTTAGAGAAGTTCTTTTCAAGGAGCAATATCTCATAAATCTTAAATGTACATATTTTAACCTGTGTCAGATTTTTTTTTATCAAATGAGCACACTCTGTCCTCCTTGTAATTAATAATCACCGCACGTCCATTATGGCCGTCCATATGTCTGTCCATTTTGGCTGGTCGTTATGTTTTTATGTTATATGACATTTTTCTCTGCACTTTTAAGATCTAAGGTAATTAAGCTTTCATGTGGTGTGTATGTGTGTAGCAAGCGTGTTTCTACATAAATTAATATCGGAATACTATTAAATTAGCTGGGGCGAAACGTTTTCATAGCCAAACTATTAAATAAATGTGACATGCCTGGTAACACACAAACAGTACATTAAGTAAAAAATAAGTAAAAATATTAAACGGTGCATACGTTATGCAAATATTTATAATTACACTAGGTAATGCTAATAATTTTACCTCGGGGAAAAAATCTGACAATGGATCACAGCTACAATGCCTTTAAAAATTGTCAGCATTTACAATTTTTTGAAAAATTATAAGTTATGTCTAAAAACAGTTGGTACCTTGAAATAGATTCAAACTTATTTCTCAATAATACCTATGTCACAAAATTTCAATTTTCAAATGTATAACTATAGTTTGTGTTTGTGATCAGGAATCTCAGTGGTCTATAGCTAATGTTTGTGACCAGGTATCTCAGTGGCCTATAATACATGTTTGTGACCAGGTGTCTAAGTGGTCAATATTTAGTGTTTGTGACTAGGCATTTCAGTGGTCTATAGTAAGTGTTTGTGACTTGGTATCTCAGTGGTCAATATTTAGTGTGTTGCCAGGTGTCTCAGTGGTCAATATTTAGTATGTGTGACCAGGTGTATCAGTGGTCAATATTTAGTGTGTGTGACCAGGTGTCTCAGTGGTCAATAGTTAGTATTTGTGACCAGGTATTTCAGCGGTCTATAGTTAGTATTTGGGACTAGGTATCTCAGTGGTCTATAGTTAGTATTTGTGACTAGATATTTCAATGGTCTATAGTTAGTATTTGGGAGTAGGTATTTCAGTGGTCTATATTTTGTATTTGTGACTAGATATTTCAGTGGTCTATAGTTAATATTTGTGACCAGGTATTTCAGTGGTCTATAAGTTGTATTTGTGACTAGGTATCTCAGTGGTCTATAGTTAGTATTTGTGACTAGGTATTTCAGTGGTCTATAGTTAGTATTTGTGACTTGGTATCTCAGTGGTCAATATTTAGTGTTTGTGACTAGGTATTTCAGTGGTCAATATTTAGTGTGTTGCCAGGTGTCTCAGTGGTCAATATTTAGTATGTGTGACCAGGTGTATTAGTGGTCCATATTTAGTGTGTGTGACCAGGTGTCTCAGTGGTCAATAGTTAGTATTTGTGACCAGGTATTTCAGTGGTCTATAGTTAGTATTTGGGACTAGGTATCTCAGTGGTCTATAGTTAGTATTTGTGACTAGATATTTCAATGGTCTATAGTTAGTATTTGGGAGTAGGTATTTCAGTGGTCTATATTTTGTATTTGTGACTAGATATTTCAGTGGTCTATAGTTAATATTTGTGACCAGGTATTTCAGTGGTCTATAAGTTGTATTTGTGACTAGGTATCTCAGTGGTCTATAGTTAGTATTTGTGACTAGGTATTTCAGTGGTCTATAGTTAGTATTTGTGACTAGGTATTTCAGTGGTCTATAGTTAGTATTTGTGACTAGGTATTTCAGTGGTCTATAGTTAGTATTTGTGACTAGGTATTTCAGTGGTCTATAGTTAGTATTTGTGACTAGGTATTTCAGTGGTCTATAGTTAGTATTTGTGACTAGGTATTTCAGTGGTCTATAGTTAGTATTTGTGACTAGGTATTTCAGTGGTCTATAGTTAGTATTTGTGACTAGGTATTTCAGTGGTCTATAGTTAGTATTTGTGACTAGGTATTTCAGTGGTCTATAGTTAGTATTTGTGACTAGGTATTTCAGTGGTCTATAGTTAATATTTGTGACTAGGTATTTCAGTAGTCAATATTTAGTATTTATGACTAGGTATTTCAGTGGTCAATATTTAGTGTTTATGACTAGATATTTCAGTGGTCTATAGTTAGTATTTGTTACCAGTTATTTCAGTTGTCTATAGTTCGTATTTGTGACTAGGTATTTCAGTGGTCTATAGTTAATATTTGTGACTAGGTATTTCAGTGGTCTATATTTAGAATTTGTGACTAGGTATTTCAGTGGTCTATAGTTAGTATGTGTGACTAGGTGTCTAAGTGGTCAATATTTAGTGTTTGTGACTAGGCATTTCAGTGGTCTATAGTAAGTGTTTGTGACTAGGTATCTCAGTGGTCAATATTTAGTGTTTGTGACCAGGTATCTCAGTGGTCAATATTTAGTGTTTGTGACTAGGTATCTCAGTGGTCAATATTTAGTGTGTTGCCAGGTGTCTCAGTGGTCAATATTTAGTATGTGTGACCAGGTGTATTAGTGGTCCATATTTAGTGTGTGTGACCAGGTGTCTCAGTGGTCAATAGTTAGTATTTGTGACCAGGTATTTCAGTGGTCTATAGTTAGTATTTGGGACTAGGTATCTCAGTGGTCTATAGTTAGTATTTGTGACTAGATATTTCAATGGTCTATAGTTAGTATTTGGGAGTAGGTATTTCAGTGGTCTATATTTTGTATTTGTGACTAGATATTTCAGTGGTCTATAGTTAATATTTGTGACCAGGTATTTCAGTGGTCTATAAGTTGTATTTGTGACTAGGTATCTCAGTGGTCTATAGTTAGTATTTGTGACTAGGTATTTCAGTGGTCTATAGTTAGTATTTGTGACTTGGTATCTCAGTGGTCAATATTTAGTGTTTGTGACTAGGTATTTCAATGGTCTATAGCTAGTATTTGGGACTAGGTATTTCAGTGGTCTATATTTTGTATTTGTGACGAGGTATTTCAGTGGTCTATAAGTTGTATTTGTGACTAGGTATCTCAGTGGTCAATATTTAGTGTTTGTGACTAGATATTTCAGTGGTCTATAGTTAATATTTGTGACTAGGTATTTCAGTGGTCTATATTTAGAATTTGTGACTAGGTATTTCAGTGGTCTATAGTTAATATTTGTGACTAGGTATTTCAGTGGTCTATATTTAGGGTTTGTGACTAGGTATCTCAGTGGTCAATATTAAGTATTTGTGACCAGGTATTTCAGTGGTCTATAGTTCGTATTTCTGACTAGGTATTTCAGTGGTCTATAGTTAGTATTTGTGACCAGGTAGTTCATTGGTCTATAGTAAGTATTTGTGACCAGGTATTTCAGTGGTCTATATTTAGTATTTGTGACTTGGTATCTCAGTGGTCTATAGTTAGTGTTTGTGACCAGGTATTTCAGTGGTCAATATTTAGTGTTTGTGACTAGATATTTTAGTGGTCAATATTAAGTGTGTGTGACTAGGTATTTTAGTGGTTTATAGTTAATATTTGTGACTAGGTATTTCAGTGGTCTATATTTAGAATTTTTGACTAGGTATTTCAGTGGTCTATAGTTAATATTTGTGAATAGGTATTTCAGTGGTCTATATTTAGTGTTTGTGACTAGGTATCTCAGTGGTCAATATTTAGTGTTTGTGACCAGGTATTTCAGTGGTCTATAGTTCGTATTTGTGACTAGGTATTTCAGTGGTCTATAGTTAGTATTTGTGACTAGGTATTTCAGTGGTCTATAGTTAGTATTTGTGACCAGGTAGTTCATTGGTCTATAGTTAGTATTTGTGACCAGGTATTTCAGTGGTCTATATTTAGTATTTGTGACTTGGTATCTCAGTGGTCTATAGTTAGTGTTTGTGACCAGGTATTTCAGTGGTCAATATTTAGTGTTTGTGACTAGATATTTTAGTGGTCAATATTAAGTGTGTGTGACTAGGTATTTTAGTGGTTTATAGTTAATATTTGTGACTAGGTATTTCAGTGGTCTATATTTAGAATTTGTGACTAGGTATTTCAGTGGTCTATAGTTAATATTTGTGAATAGGTATTTCAGTGGTCTATATTTAGTGTTTGTGACTAGGTATCTCAGTGGTCAATATTTAGTGTTTGTGACCAGGTATTTCAGTGGTCTATAGTTCGTATTTGTGACTAGGTATTTCAGTGGTCTATAGTTAGTATTTGTGACTAGGTATTTCAGTGGTCTATAGTTAGTATTTGTGACTAGGTATTTCAGTGGTCTATAGTTAGTATTTGTGACTAGGTATTTCAGTGGTCTATAGTTAGTATTTGTGACTAGGTATTTCAGTGGTCTATAGTTAGTATTTGTGACTAGGTATTTCAGTGGTCTATAGTTAGTATTTGTGACTAGGTATTTCAGTGGTCTATAGTTAGTATTTGTGACTAGGTATTTCAGTGGTCTATAGTTAGTATTTGTGACTAGGTATTTCAGTGGTCTATAGTTAATATTTGTGACTAGGTATTTCAGTAGTCAATATTTAGTATTTATGACTAGGTATTTCAGTGGTCAATATTTAGTGTTTATGACTAGATATTTCAGTGGTCTATAGTTAGTATTTGTTACCAGTTATTTCAGTTGTCTATAGTTCGTATTTGTGACTAGGTATTTCAGTGGTCTATAGTTAATATTTGTGACTAGGTATTTCAGTGGTCTATATTTAGAATTTGTGACTAGGTATTTCAGTGGTCTATAGTTAGTATGTGTGACTAGGTGTCTAAGTGGTCAATATTTAGTGTTTGTGACTAGGCATTTCAGTGGTCTATAGTAAGTGTTTGTGACTAGGTATCTCAGTGGTCAATATTTAGTGTTTGTGACCAGGTATCTCAGTGGTCAATATTTAGTGTTTGTGACTAGGTATCTCAGTGGTCAATATTTAGTGTGTTGCCAGGTGTCTCAGTGGTCAATATTTAGTATGTGTGACCAGGTGTATTAGTGGTCCATATTTAGTGTGTGTGACCAGGTGTCTCAGTGGTCAATAGTTAGTATTTGTGACCAGGTATTTCAGTGGTCTATAGTTAGTATTTGGGACTAGGTATCTCAGTGGTCTATAGTTAGTATTTGTGACTAGATATTTCAATGGTCTATAGTTAGTATTTGGGAGTAGGTATTTCAGTGGTCTATATTTTGTATTTGTGACTAGATATTTCAGTGGTCTATAGTTAATATTTGTGACCAGGTATTTCAGTGGTCTATAAGTTGTATTTGTGACTAGGTATCTCAGTGGTCTATAGTTAGTATTTGTGACTAGGTATTTCAGTGGTCTATAGTTAGTATTTGTGACTAGGTATTTCAGTGGTCTATAGTTAGTATTTGTGACTAGGTATTTCAGTGGTCTATAGTTAGTATTTGTGACTAGGTATTTCAGTGGTCTATAGTTAGTATTTGTGACTAGGTATTTCAGTGGTCTATAGTTAGTATTTGTGACTAGGTATTTCAGTGGTCTATAGTTAGTATTTGTGACTAGGTATTTCAGTGGTCTATAGTTAGTATTTGTGACTAGGTATTTCAGTGGTCTATAGTTAGTATTTGTGACTAGGTATTTCAGTGGTCTATAGTTAGTATTTGTGACTAGGTATTTCAGTGGTCTATAGTTAATATTTGTGACTAGGTATTTCAGTAGTCAATATTTAGTATTTATGACTAGGTATTTCAGTGGTCAATATTTAGTGTTTATGACTAGATATTTCAGTGGTCTATAGTTAGTATTTGTTACCAGTTATTTCAGTTGTCTATAGTTCGTATTTGTGACTAGGTATTTCAGTGGTCTATAGTTAATATTTGTGACTAGGTATTTCAGTGGTCTATATTTAGAATTTGTGACTAGGTATTTCAGTGGTCTATAGTTAGTATGTGTGACTAGGTGTCTAAGTGGTCAATATTTAGTGTTTGTGACTAGGCATTTCAGTGGTCTATAGTAAGTGTTTGTGACTAGGTATCTCAGTGGTCAATATTTAGTGTTTGTGACCAGGTATCTCAGTGGTCAATATTTAGTGTTTGTGACTAGGTATCTCAGTGGTCAATATTTAGTGTGTTGCCAGGTGTCTCAGTGGTCAATATTTAGTATGTGTGACCAGGTGTATTAGTGGTCCATATTTAGTGTGTGTGACCAGGTGTCTCAGTGGTCAATAGTTAGTATTTGTGACCAGGTATTTCAGTGGTCTATAGTTAGTATTTGGGACTAGGTATCTCAGTGGTCTATAGTTAGTATTTGTGACTAGATATTTCAATGGTCTATAGTTAGTATTTGGGAGTAGGTATTTCAGTGGTCTATATTTTGTATTTGTGACTAGATATTTCAGTGGTCTATAGTTAATATTTGTGACCAGGTATTTCAGTGGTCTATAAGTTGTATTTGTGACTAGGTATCTCAGTGGTCTATAGTTAGTATTTGTGACTAGGTATTTCAGTGGTCTATAGTTAGTATTTGTGACTTGGTATCTCAGTGGTCAATATTTAGTGTTTGTGACTAGGTATTTCAATGGTCTATAGTTAGTATTTGGGACTAGGTATTTCAGTGGTCTATATTTTGTATTTGTGACGAGGTATTTCAGTGGTCTATAAGTTGTATTTGTGACTAGGTATCTCAGTGGTCAATATTTAGTGTTTGTGACTAGATATTTCAGTGGTCTATAGTTAATATTTGTGACTAGGTATTTCAGTGGTCTATATTTAGAATTTGTGACTAGGTATTTCAGTGGTCTATAGTTAATATTTGTGACTAGGTATTTCAGTGGTCTATATTTAGGGTTTGTGACTAGGTATCTCAGTGGTCAATATTAAGTATTTGTGACCAGGTATTTCAGTGGTCTATAGTTCGTATTTCTGACTAGGTATTTCAGTGGTCTATAGTTAGTATTTGTGACCAGGTAGTTCATTGGTCTATAGTAAGTATTTGTGACCAGGTATTTCAGTGGTCTATATTTAGTATTTGTGACTTGGTATCTCAGTGGTCTATAGTTAGTGTTTGTGACCAGGTATTTCAGTGGTCAATATTTAGTGTTTGTGACTAGATATTTTAGTGGTCAATATTAAGTGTGTGTGACTAGGTATTTTAGTGGTTTATAGTTAATATTTGTGACTAGGTATTTCAGTGGTCTATATTTAGAATTTTTGACTAGGTATTTCAGTGGTCTATAGTTAATATTTGTGAATAGGTATTTTAGTGGTCTATATTTAGTGTTTGTGACTAGGTATCTCAGTGGTCAATATTTAGTGTTTGTGACCAGGTATTTCAGTGGTCTATAGTTCGTATTTGTGACTAGGTATTTCAGTGGTCTATATTTAGTATTTGTGACCAGGTATTTCAGTGGTCTATAGTTAGTATTTGTGACCAGGTATTTCAGTTGTCTATAGTTAGTATTTGTGACCAGGTATTTCAGTTGTCTATAGTTAGTATTTGTGACCAGGTATCTCAGTGGTCTATAGTAAGTGTTTGTGAAGTGTTTGTGACCAGGTATCTCAGTGGCGTCTTGCTAGTTTCTGTGACCAGGTATTTCAGTGGTCTATGGTTCGTATTTGTGACTAGGTATTTCAGTGGGCTATAGTAAGTGTTTGTGACCAGGTATCTCAGTGGGTTCTTGCTAGTTTCTGTGACCAGGTATTTCAGCGGTCTATAGTTAATATTTGTGACCAGGCATCTCAGTGGTCTATAGTTAGTGTTTGTGACCAGGTGTCTCAGTGGTTTCTTGCTAGTTTCTGTGACCAGGTATTTCAGTGGTCTATGGTTCGTATTTGTGACTAGGTATTTCAGTGGTCTATATTTAGTATTTGTGACTTCGTATCTCAGTGGTCAATATTTAGTGTTTGTGACTAGGTATCTCAGTGGTCAATATTTAGTGTTTGTGACCAGGTATTTCAGTGGTCTATATTTAGTATTTGTGACCAGGTATTTCAGTGGTCTATGGTTCGTATTTGTGACTAGGTATTTCAGTGGGCTATAGTAAGTGTTTGTGACCAGGTATCTTAGTGGTTTCTTGCTAGTTTCTGTGACCAGGTATTTCAGCGGTCTATAGTTAATATTTGTGACTAGGTATTTCAGTGGTCAATATTTAGTGTTTGTGACCAGGTATTTCAGTGGTCTATGGTTCGTATTTGTGACTAGGTATTTCAGTGGGCTATAGTAAGTGTTTGTGACCAGGTATCTTAGTGGTTTCTTGCTAGTTTCTGTGACCATCAGAAATCTTGGTTAATATAAATTTTATTTCATTCAAAATTAAGTTGCATTACATCACATAACATACAAAGTACAGAAGAATGGGATCCGGAAACAAGTTGAAATAACTGATATAAATCCGTTTCCGAGAATTTATCTCATTAATTTAAAGCATGATGGCGTAGTTAATTGTAAGAATGGTAGTATACAGTTGGGATGATTGCTTCGTTGAAGAACTAGACCAGCATGCGATACTCGATTTGTGACCAGGTATTTCAGTGGTCTATGGTTCGTATTTGTGACTAGGTATTTCAGTGGTCTATATTTAGTATTTGTGACTTGGTATCTCAGTGGTCAATATTTAGTGTTTGTGACTAGGTATTTCAGCGGTCTATAGTTCATATTTGTGACTAGGATCTTCAGTGGTCTATAGTTAGTATTTGTGACTAGGTATTTCAGTGGGCTATAGTAAGTGTTTGTGACCAGGTATCTCAGTGGGTTCTTGCTAGTTTCTGTGACCAGGTATTTCAGTGGTCTATAGTAAGTGTTTGTGACCAGATATCTCAGTGGTTTCTTGCTAGTTTCTGTGACCAGGTATTTCAGTGGTCTATAGTTAGTGTTTGTGACCAGGTATCTCAGTGGTTTCTTGCTAGTTTCTGTGACCATCAGAAATCTCGGTTAATATAAATTTTATTTCATTCCAAATTAAGTTGCATTACATCACATAACATACAAAGTACAGAGGAATGGGATCCGGAAACAAGTTGAAATAACTGATATAAATCCGTTTCCGAGAATTTATCTCATTAATTTAAAGCATGATGGCGTAGTTAATTGTAAGAATGGTAGTATACAGTTGGGATGATTGCTTCGTTGAAGAACTAGACCAGCATGCGATACTCGAGGAAGGTCGATATCGTTATCGGGATTCAGAAAGATTGTAATACAGAAGTGTTTAACTCACCTGGCACGATGGGTTAAGTAAGTGTCTGCCGTGGTGTTGAGTCCTTAAAACGACTTCTTCTCAATAATGGTCTAGGGTCATGATATGTGGATAGTACAGGCTAGAATGAAGGGGTATGAAGTTTGTTCAAATGAGATACCTTTGCCCCTGTTCAAGGTCTCATAGGTTATACTGTATATCCGATGAAAACATTGAAACGACTTATTCTGATTTATCAAAAGGTCTAGGGTTCAGATTCTTGGCCAGTAGCATGTTAAGATGAAGGCTTTAATCAGTCTTCAAATGAATTATTTTCATCTATATTTAATGTCACGGGGTAAAATATGTCAAAAATGTTAAACGGCTTATTTAAATCACATAACAGACTAGGGTGATGCTATTTGATCAGTGTTATTCTGGGATGAATGGTTATCAAGTTTGTTCAAAGAAATGTCGTTGATATCCTTTTAACGTCACGGGGTTTACTGTGCTCAACTTGCAATGACCTCTTCTCAATGACTAACCTAGAGTCCTAGTTTAATGGTATTTGGCTAATAATATGCTGTGATGAAGTGCTATCGGTTTTTTTTTTCTCCAAATGAATGGCTAAGAATGATAGATAATGGCATGGCCTGTAGCTGGATTTAGTCCATTTACATATATTTGACTTTGGTCCACTTTTAAGTTAAAAGATTTAAGATAATATCAGGTGTGCTAAGCTGGCCCACTAGACCTCTTGTTCGTCTTTCGAAAAGTTACTGTATATGTAGGATTTCCTTGGTTATTAAGCAAGGCTAGTTTCTTTTGTGTAAGCAGGAAATATAATAGTGTATACAGGTTTGTCTGCAGACAAAAGTACATTTACGTACGTATCATGCAAACCGTTGAAGTGGTTTAAACATTATGGACAAGAAACAGTATTGTGTTTTCATTTTTTTAAATTCAAACTGCTTTTTCTTTAAATCATTGACCTGATATAGATTTTACTCTCTCTGAAAAGGATCCAATTCAGCTGCTCTCAGTTTGCCATTTGTCCGGAGTAGCCTTCCACCGAAACCATCAGGATGTTGAAATGTACATCCGTGCTGATAGTAGGAGTCTCTCAATACTGACATGTAGCACCCTTCATGAAATGAGGTTGTAGCTTTGCATTGTAGATGATATTTAGATGCAAGTTACTGCATGTCCAGTTTGTTTTCTTAATATAATCAGATATTAATGGTTAAACCTGAAGGTGCAATCACCTGTTGTAGCTGCGTTCATCTTTCAAGATACGAGATTTGGTAGTCCCCGAGGTTTGGTAGTCCCCGAGATTTGGTAGTCCCCGAGGTTTGGTAGTCCCCGAGGTTTGGTAGTCCCCGAGGTTTGGTAGTCCCCGAGATTTGGTAGTCCCCGAGATTTGGTAGTCCCCGAGGTTTGGTAGTCCCCGAGGTTTGGTAGTCCCCGAGATTTGGTAGTCCCCGAGGTTTGGTAGTCCCCGAGATTTGGTAGTCCCCGAGGTTTGGTAGTCCCCGAGATTTGGTAGTCCCCGAGGTTTGGTAGTCCCCGAGATTTGCGGTAAACTTGGTGGACACACTTATCTTTTTTGAGTAAATAGTACGATTCATACAAACTATGCTAAATATTTAACTTGATGTGAACCAGTACGTCTCTAAATATTTAACTTGATGTGAACCAGTACGTCTCTAAATATTTAACTTGATGTGAACCATTACGTCTCTAAATTTTGAAATTTGCAAGTTTATTGGTTGTACGCACCTGCCCTTATACAAAATTCTTTGCCGCCACTCAAGTTTTAATTCCGTGGTTTTGGCAAGATATAAATTCCTTTGTCTTCATACCACTGATAGAATATATTTGCAAACTTAGTTTTTTTTATATTTGAATAATACGTGAAGTATGTTTTGTGTTTTAAAAGGTTAAATACCTTAAAAAACAAAAGGAACCTGTGTGTGTGACAAAAGTCAGTGTGCTTTAATATCCGGTGCAATTTTTAAGCTAATTATTGCTTATATCTTATTTCTTCAACCATTAAGATACCATTTACCCACATAGATATGTGATGTGTGCATAAATATTACATCAATAAATTTGAGTGATATGATTACGCGTCTTAAACATGTTAAATCAAAATAATTGTAATTTAGATGTGTGTTGTCCGGTCATATTTGCTATTTAGACTGTCCTTGATCATGTGATCATCTTTTCTGTCCAAAATGGCGGCCGCCGTGAAAGTATCGAGTGTTTTTCGCAAAAGTCTTTTCAAGGGAAAAGTTGCTATAGTAACGGGAGGTGGAACTGGTATTGGAAAAGCAATAACACAAGAACTTCTGCATTTAGGTAAATATTCTTTTTTGAGATAAATTAGCTTGGTTGTGTCGATTTCTGTCTGTAAAACTTTACTAAAGTACAAAGTACATTGTGATTGCACGAATCCGAAAACAGCTGGATAATTAGTCCAAGTTTCCTCTGGCCCTGACACCAGACTTAGACAGGTTGACAAATACACGTCTGTACCAGACTTGGACATTTTGACAAATGTCTCTTAAAATGTTTAAGTCTGGTGTCAGGGCTAGAGGAAATTCGGGCTACTGGATAACCATAGTCCAACCGTCATTACGGAGTCCATATTTGTGCATTCATTCAAAGGAGATTGGATACTTTTATTGTATCCTGTTTAACTCATTCAAGATCTACTACTGTAAATTAAACCATGTTAGAATCACATCTTATTCTAGTGAAATAGTCGCCACCATTGAAACACAGGGACCTGATAATTTGTGTAGTACGTATGCTTGAACCATCCTTATGTGAAGAGAGTAATATTAGATCAATACGTCTAATAATACTTTCTAATACACTTCAGTTCATATAGCTATAGGTCCAAAGTTAAACATACCAGTGATTTTTGTCTCTTTTACACATGGGCCAGCTGTGAGGCTGAGTCTCTTTAGGACAATATCAAAAATCAAAAGCATGATGAACAATTTGTAAAAAAAAAAGTGATTTTTGCATTTATTTTGGGAAAATGCTGTAGAAATTTTCCAGGGAGAGAAGTGCCATTTGAAAGAACTACTTTTTCCCTAGGGTGTACATATAAACACATATTATTTATGCTTTCTTAATTCTGAGTGCACATAATCTCATCCCATGGAAATTTCAAATAGTTGGCAAGTATGCAAATACCCTTTAAAAAATCACTGCATACTCTGTACTAGTCTAATATATCATCTTCATCTTTCTGGACTTTCTCCTTTAACTTTTTATTAATTGGGTTGTCTCTGTCCTAATTTCATGTCCCTGTGTGTGGAGGTGCAGACAGTAAATAAATTAAAACTATGAACAGGTTGGGATATCCTCTCACCATACCAACTGTGCTTCTTGTCATCAATTACAATTCATTATCCATTAGTCAGAAAAAAAAGTTCTGTGCATTCTAAAAGTGAAGTAGACTGCAAATTAGACAACATGTTTTTAAAAGTTTTGATTCCGAATGTAGTTGATAGCCTACATATCTTAGTCAGTGAATGCCGATATGACTTCGTTTAGATTTAGAGGTATTTTTAAATGAAGAACATGGTCAGTTTATCTCTACATCATGATCAATGTACACAAATGTGTCTGAGTTAAAAAGGTTTTTCATCCTCTGACTTGAAATGATACAATAGAGTTTCAGTACATCCTCTCAACTGTGAAAATATTCCCAACCTGCTTAATTACCATACACAAATACCTGTGTAGTTATGTAGCCACAGCATTTACAAAAAGACGAAACAAGCAGAACTCTGCCTGGTGTTTTAAGTGGTCAATGCACTGAGAGAGATAAACGAGTAGGGCAGATTCTTTCTTCTTCCACAATTCAACAGCAATATTTATGTTCTGTGGGAGTGTACTATGATAATACTGTTGTATTGTAGGATGTAAGGTTATGATAGCTTCGAGGAACATTGAGAGGATACAGAAAGCTGCTGAAGAAATGAGGTCTACAGTCGTCCCAAATAAACCCACAAACCTAGCTCACATGCAGTGTAACATCAGGAAAGAAGATAATGTGAGTGAACAAACATGCATTGTTAGCTGATCATGAGCATATATAGGAACTCTTCCCTGTTGATGCTAATGAATATAGGTTCTTATTTTTGGTAGATGAGTTTTGAATTGTATTATATATGTACCTGGTATCTATTATATTAGCAAGGTGTTGCTGATCAAAAGTTTCATCAATCTCAATAGACACATTTTATATCCATTTTATCATATAACCTGACAATTACAAAATGTACAGGACTTTTATGCCTTCAATGTCACAATTTTGACTTTTAGTCATTTGTGTTCAGTTTTTGTCACAATGCCACAAAGTTTAGTCAATTTTACGATTCTGATGTTGTAATGGACATTTTACCTGACAAAATGTTGAGTAAAAATATGACATTGGCTTATTATTCACTACAGACAATGGTAGAGTGTACTTATATATCTCTACAATGATCTATATCTCTGATTTCAGGTAAAAGACCTCATCTCTAGTACCTTGAAGCAGTTCGGGAAAATAGACTACGTGGTCAACAATGGCGGTGGTCAGTTTCCATCCCCGGCCAGCAATATATCAGTGAAGGGCTGGAATGCTGTCATAGACACAAACCTCACAGGGACATTCATCGTGTGTAGGGAAGGTGAGTGTCAGGTATATCTACACACATATCACAGGGACATTCAACATGTGTAGGGAGGGTGAGTGTCGGGTATATCTACACAAATATCACAGGGACATTCATCATGTGTAGGGAGAGTGAGTGTCAGGTATATCTACACAAACCTCACAGGGACATTCATCGTGTGTAGGGAGGGTGAGTGTCGGGTATATCTACACAAATCTCACAGGGACGTTCATCGTGTGTAGGGAGGGTGAGTGTCGGGTATATCTACACAAATCTCACAGGGACATTCATCGTGTGTAGGGAGGGTGAGTGTCAGGTATATCTACACAAATCTCACTGGGACGTTCATCGTGTAGGGAGGGTGAGTGTCAGGTATATCAACACAAATCTCACAGGGACATTCATCGTGTGTTGGGAGGGTGAGTTTCAGGTATATCTACACAAATCTCACAGGGACATTCATCGTGTGTAGGGAGGGTGAGTGTCAGGTATATCTACACAAACCTCACAGGGACATTCATCGTGTGTTGGGAGGGTGAGTGTCGGATATATCTACACAAATATCACAGGGACATTCAACATGTGTAGGGAGGGTGAGTGTCAGGTATATCTACACAAATCTCACAGGAACATTCATCGTGTGTAGGGAAGGTGAGTGTCAGGTATATCTACACAAATCTCACAGGGACATTCATCGTGTGTAGGAATGGTGAGTGTTGGGTATATCTACACAAATCTCACAGGGACATTCATCGCCTGTAGGGAGAGTGAGTGTCGGATATATCTACACAAATATCACAGGGACATTCATTGTGTAGGGAGGGTGAGTGTCAGGTATAACTACACAAATCTCACAGGGACATTCATCGTGTGTTGGGAGGGTGAGTGTCAGGTATTTCTCCCACACCTGACAGATTTATCTCCCGTTTTGCCGGTACTAGATTTATCTGTCTCCGCCCTAGGGTTGAGACGGGGGGATTCCCCTTTTCATAACAATGGCGTGACGTCACTTCAACAATATATTGACGTCACGTCAACAATCCATCAACAAATTGCCTGTATGTGTTTTGGGTCCATGTTTACCTTTATTTCACATTAAAATATTGTTAGATATGGGAGAAAAATAATCAATCGCTACTGGTTGCGTAAGATAGAGAAATCTCAACCCTCGGACTAAGATTTTTGTCCAGAACTCGGCAAGCCTCGTTCTGGACAAAAAATCTTAGTCCTCGGGTTGAGATTTCTCTATCTTACACAACCAGTGGCGAAAGATTCTATTAATCTACACAAATCTCACAGGGACATTCATTGTGTGTAGGGAGGGTGAGTGTCAGGTATATCTACACAAATCTCACAGGGACATTCATCGTGTGTTGGAAGGGTGAGTGTCAGGTATATCTACACAAATCTCACAGGGAC
Organism: Mizuhopecten yessoensis; assembly: GCF_002113885.1. Taxonomy (NCBI): domain Eukaryota; kingdom Metazoa; phylum Mollusca; class Bivalvia; order Pectinida; family Pectinidae; genus Mizuhopecten; species Mizuhopecten yessoensis. Next base: position 385,717 of record NW_018406474.1, read on the forward strand.
ATTCATCGTGTGTAGGGAGGGTGAGTGTCAGGTATATCTACACAAATCTCACAGAGACATTCATCGTGTGTAGGGAGGGTGAGTGTCAGTGTTTTCTACACAAATTATTTATATGCAATCAATAAGTTTGGCTATTGTGGTAATGATTAAGTATTGCATGCTTCAATTGTTATAGAGGAAAATGCCATTGCAACATTTTTGATATAGGGATAATATCACTATTGCCTTTTTCTGTTATTGGTATCTTTCCAAATATTTTGTTGAAAAATACATTATATGCGTTTATATTATGTGTATGTAAAGTAGTACCCTTGTCAAGTGATTTCCTCTGAGTTATTTACATTTTGGTAAAAATTAAAATTCTTATGATATTATACCTAAAGGTATATACAAGACTCCTTTTTAAATGTTTTAAAAAAAATAGATAAATTTTTGGCTCATATTTAAGCAAACAGCGATATACACAAAATAACACTTTTAGTGAAAAAGACTTTTCAGGCTTTGAGTAGAAAAATGAACTTTTGAAACAAACAAAAGTAAAAAATTTACTACATTTATATTTGTTATTCAATAGGAAAGGAAGACTGCCTATGCACTGTAGTAACTTTTAGACAACAGACTGCAGTGACTCTGTCAAAAGTTTGACTTATTGTAACAATCTTAACAAACTTACAGTCTATAGATAGGACGTTAATGGCTGCACAATTTACACAAAGTCACTGTTACATGACGCTGTTGATAGGACGTTAATGGCTGCACAATTTACACAAAGTCACTGTTACATGACAGCTGTTGATAGGACGTTAATGGCTGCACAATTTACACAAGGTCACTGTTACATGACAGCTGTTGATAGGACGTTAATGGCTGCACAATTTACACAAGGTCACTGTTACATGACAGCTGTTGATAGGACGTTAATGGCTGCACAATTTACACAAGGTCACTGTTACATGACAGCTGTTGATAGGACGTTAATGGCTGCACAATTTACACAAGGTCACTGTTACATGACAGCTGTTGATAGGACGTTAATGGCTGCACAATTTACACAAGGTCACTGTTACATGACAGCTGTTGATAGGACGTTAATGGCTGCACAATTTACACAAGGTCACTGTTACATGACAGCTGTTGATAGGACGTTAATGGCTGCACAATTTACACAAGGTCACTGTTACATGACAGCTGTTGATAGGACGTTAATGGCTGCACAATTTACACAAGGTCACTGTTACATGACAGCTGTTGATAGGACGTTAATGGCTGCACAATTTACACAAGGTCACTGTTACATGACAGCTGTTGATAGGACGTTAATGGCTGCACAATTTACACAAGGTCACTGTTACATGACAGCTGTTGATAGGACGTTAATGGCTGCACAATTTACACAAGGTCACTGTTACATGACAGCTGTTGATAGGACGTTAATGGCTGCACAATTTACACAAGGTCACTGTTACATGACAGCTGTTGATAGGACGTTAATGGCTGCACAATTTACACAAGGTCACTGTTACATGACAGCTGTTGATAGGACGTTAATGGCTGCACAATTTACACAAGGTCACTGTTACATGACAGCTGTTGATAGGACGTTAATGGCTGCACAATTTACACAAGGTCACTGTTACATGACAGCTGTTGATAGGACGTTAATGGCTGCACAATTTACACAAGGTCACTGTTACATGACAGCTGTTGATAGGACGTTAATGGCTGCACAATTTACACAAGGTCACTGTTACATGACAGCTGTTGATAGGACGTTAATGGCTGCACAATTTACACAAGGTCACTGTTACATGACAGCTGTTGATAGGACGTTAATGGCTGCACAATTTACACAAGGTCACTGTTACATGACAGCTGTTGATAGGACGTTAATGGCTGCACAATTTACACAAGGTCACTGTTACATGACAGCTGTTGATAGGACGTTAATGGCTGCACAATTTACACAAGGTCACTGTTACATGACAGCTGTTGATAGGACGTTAATGGCTGCACAATTTACACAAGGTCACTGTTACATGACAGCTGTTGATAGGACGTTAATGGCTGCACAATTTACACAAGGTCACTGTTACATGACAGCTGTTGATAGGACGTTAATGGCTGCACAATTTACACAAGGTCACTGTTACATGACAGCTGTTGATAGGACGTTAATGGCTGCACAATTTACACAAGGTCACTGTTACATGACAGCTGTTGATAGGACGTTAATGGCTGCACAATTTACACAAGGTCACTGTTACATGACAGCTGTTGATAGGACGTTAATGGCTGCACAATTTACACAAGGTCACTGTTACATGACAGCTGTTGATAGGACGTTAATGGCTGCACAATTTACACAAGGTCACTGTTACATGACAGCTGTTGATAGGACGTTAATGGCTGCACAATTTACACAAGGTCACTGTTACATGACAGCTGTTGATAGGACGTTAATGGCTGCACAATTTACACAAGGTCACTGTTACATGACAGCTGTTGATAGGACGTTAATGGCTGCACAATTTACACAAGGTCACTGTTACATGACAGCTGTTGATAGGACGTTAATGGCTGCACAATTTACACAAGGTCACTGTTACATGACAGCTGTTGATAGGACGTTAATGGCTGCACAATTTACACAAGGTCACTGTTACATGACAGCTGTTGATAGGACGTTAATGGCTGCACAATTTACACAAGGTCACTGTTACATGACAGCTGTTGATAGGACGTTAATGGCTGCACAATTTACACAAGGTCACTGTTACATGACAGCTGTTGATAGGACGTTAATGGCTGCACAATTTACACAAGGTCACTGTTACATGACAGCTGTTGATAGGACGTTAATGGCTGCACAATTTACACAAGGTCACTGTTACATGACAGCTGTTGATAGGACGTTAATGGCTGCACAATTTACACAAGGTCACTGTTACATGACAGCTGTTGATAGGACGTTAATGGCTGCACAATTTACACAAGGTCACTGTTACATGACAGCTGTTGATAGGACGTTAATGGCTGCACAATTTACACAAGGTCACTGTTACATGACAGCTGTTGATAGGACGTTAATGGCTGCACAATTTACACAAGGTCACTGTTACATGACAGCTGTTGATAGGACGTTAATGGCTGCACAATTTACACAAGGTCACTGTTACATGACAGCTGTTGATAGGACGTTAATGGCTGCACAATTTACACAAGGTCACTGTTACATGACAGCTGTTGATAGGACGTTAATGGCTGCACAATTTACACAAGGTCACTGTTACATGACAGCTGTTGATAGGACGTTAATGGCTGCACAATTTACACAAGGTCACTGTTACATGACAGCTGTTGATGGGACGCTAACTTTACTTAACCAAACCAAACCATTGAATAATTTTGTCAAAACTTTGTTTGTAAAATATCTGTCATAGCTGTACTTTTCCTCCAGATGTATATATCAGAAGGAGTCTTGTTAAGAAGCTACCTGGTACTGATAAATGTGTGAATCCTGTCTGTTGTCAGCATAGATTGTAACTAGTTCATTGTCCTGTCCTGATTGTGGGACTCTGTCTGATATTTTTTAATTTGTTCCTGGGAATATTATGTTGTTTCCAGTGTACAACCAGTGGATGGAACAGAATGGTGGAGTAATAGTTAACATCATAGCAGACATGTGGAAGGGTTTCCCCACCATGAGGTATGTAGCGTCATAATCCTAACATATTGGTGGCAACATTATAGCAGACATGTGGAAGGGTTTCCCCTCCATGAGGTATGTAGTGTCATAATCCTAACATATTGGTGTCAACATTATAGCAGACATGTGGAAGGGTTTCCCCTCCATGAGGTATGTAGTGTCATAATCCTAACATATTGGTCTCAACATCATATCAGACATGTGGAAGGGTTTCCCCCCCATGAGATATGTAGTGTCATAATCCTAACATATTGGCGTCAACATCATATCAGACATGTGGAAGGGTTTCCCCCCCATGAGATATGTAGTGTCATAATCCTAACATATTGGTGTCAACATCATTTCAGACATGTGGAAGGGTTTCCCCTCCATGAGGTATGTATAGTGTCATAATCCTAACATATTGGTGTCAACATCATATCAGACATGTGGAAGGGTTTCCCCTCCATGAGGTATGTAGTGTCATAATCCTAATATATTGGTGTCAACATCATATCAGACATGTGGAAGGGTTTCCCCACCGTGAGGTATGTAGTGTCATAATCCTAATATATTGGTGTCAACATCATATCAGACAGGTGTAAGGGTTTCCCCTCCATGAGGTATGTAGTGTCATAATCCTTACATATTGGTGTCAACATCATATCAGACCTGTGGAAGGGCTTCCCCTCCATGAGGTATGTAGTGTCATAATCCAAATATATTGGTGTCAACATCATATCAGACAGGTGTAAGGGTTTCCCCTCCATGAGGTATGTAGTGTCATAATCCAAATATATTGGTGTCAACATCATATCAGACATGTGGAATAGTGTCATAATCCTAACATATTGGCGTCAACATCATATCAGACATGTGGAAGGGTTTCCCCACCATGAGGTATGTATAGTGTCATAATCCTAACAGATTTGTGTCAACATCATAGCAAACATGTGGAAGAGTTTCCCCTCCATGAGGTATGTAGTGTCATAATCCTAACATATTGGTGGCGACATCATATCAGACATGTGGAAGGGCTTCCCCTCTATGAGGTATGTAGTGTCATAATCCTTACATATTGGTGTCAACATCATATCAGACATGTGGAAGGGATTCCCCACCATGAGGTATGTAGTGTGATAATCCTAACAGATTTGTTTCAACATCATAGCAAACATGTGGAAGAGATTCACCTCCATGAGGTATGTAGTGTCATAATCCGAACATATTGGTGGCAACATCATATCAGACATGTGGAAGGGTTTCCCCACCATGAGGTATGTAGTGTCATAATCCTAACAGATTTGTTTCAACATTATAGCAGACATATAGAAGGCTTCCAAAAGTATTGATCAATCAATCTAAAATACCCCAAACAATATCAGTGACTACAGTGATGGTTTACTTGACCTACAATGTGTTTGTAGATTTGTTGAGTAAAACCAGTTCCTTATGTTTTCTTCACCAAAATTGATAATGGACGGATTGGTCGAGTGGTTACCACTTCGGCTTTACATGCAGGCGGCCGGGGTTCGATCCATGAAGTTGTCACACACATGGAATATCAGAGAACGTGTTTTTCTCCTGCCCACACAACTCCAACAACTCAGGTGGAGTATAAAATGGTCTGGGGTGGATGCTGCAGTATCTGTGCTGTGGTATTTAAGTGAGGTGGCACTATAAAAGATGCCGTTGGAAGCACGGTCCTACTACAAAACATAACTCAATACATCTCCAGCACACACGCAGGCATACTCACATAGGGAGATATTAGCCAGGTGGCATAGGACTAGTAGTTAGCGCCTGATAAGGCAGCTCCTGCGAATTCCTCAAAATTGTATTGATTAAATTATAATTATGCTAATTGTATTAATTGTATATATATGTACTGTAAAGCACTTTAGAGTGGCTTATGTTAGCTAGATAGGGCGCTATATCAAATGTTGATTATTATTATTATTAATAATTGATGGCCACAACATTTACCAAGGATCATTGATGAAGTTGAAATGGTGCTGATATTTGCAGTAATTTGGTGAAGTTGGTTAATTTCTTACAGAATATCCACACTGCCTTAGCAATGTATTTTTGTAGAAACAAGTGAAAGCTAGGTTTAGTTGGTGGCAGTTATAATGACATTTATTTCCACTTCTTTTAGTCACACTGGAGCTGCCCGGGCTGGTGTGGACAACTTGACCAAGACTCTGGCTATTGAGTGGGCACCAGATGGAGTAAGGGTGAACTCTGTGGCACCGGTAAGAGTTAGGGTGAACGCTGTGGCACCGGTAAGAGTTATGGTGAACTCTGTGGCATCGGTAAGAGTTAGGGTGAACTCTGTGGCACCAGTAAGAGTTAGGGTGAATGCTGTGGCACGGGTAAGAGTTAGGGTGAATGCTGTGGCACTGGTAAGAGTTAGGGTGAACGCTGTGGCACCAGTAAGAGTTAGGGTGAATGCTGTGGCACGGGTAAGAGTTAGGGTGAACGCTGTGGCACCGGTAAGAGTTAGGGTGAACTCTGTGGCACCAGTAAGAGTTAGAGTGAATGCTGTGGCACCAGTAAGAGTTAGGGTGAATGCTGTGGCACGGGTAAGAGTTAGGGTGAACGCTGTGGCACCGGTAAGAGTAAGGGTGAACGCTCTGGCACCAGTAAGAGTTAGGGTGAACTCTGTGGCACCGGTAAGAGTTAGGGTGAACTCTGTGGCACCAGTCAGAGTTAGAGTGAATGCTGTGGCATGGGTAAGAGTTAGGGTGAACGCTGTGGCACCGGTAAGAGTTAGGGTGAACGCTGTGGCACCAGTAAGAGTTAGGGTGAACTCTGTGGCACCGGTAAGAGTTAGGGTGAACTCTGTGGCACCAGTAAGAGTTAGAGTGAACGCTGTGGCACCGGTAAGAGTTAGGGTGAAAGTTGTGGCACCGGTAAGAGTTAGGGTGAACGCTGTGGCACTGGTAAGAGTTAGGGTGAATGCTGTGGTACCGGTAAGAGTTATGGTGAACTCTGTGGCACCAGTAAGAGTTAGGGTGAACTCTGTTGCACCGGTAAGAGTTAGGGTGAACACAGTGGCACGGTTAAGAGTTAGGGTGAACGCTGTGGCACTGTTAAGAGTTCATGCAATTGTCCTGTTCCTGGCTTTGATCTTCATCTCAAATTTTGGTACTTTGTTCATTCTGAAATGTTGAATGTCCATCTATTCAGCATTTTGTTTACAAATGATAATTTTTAGGTTATCTTATTTCAAATGATTTTAACTTTCGCGATTCTGATTGAAAAAATAATTCTACATCCCATTCGCTGGTATTTTTCATGTGCTGGTTTTGTAAGTTAGACTCACAATTAAGCACCATTATATGTATACCTAGCCTGCTTCTAATGTCAGGCCAGTGAGATATCTCAACAGATAGTATCCATATTGGTTCATCTCCAGTGATTCATTGAACCACACCAGACATCTGTCTATCATAGTGTCACAGGTTTGGTGTTGGCACCATTGAAACTCGGTCAACTTAATTCCCAACACACTTATTAACTCATTCACCCCTGAAGACACATTTGAAATCTTCCAATTTAAAACTTGGAATAGTTCATTATATAATTTCAGGGGTGAAAGAGTTAATAAAATTTACCAGATTAAGGTCGTAGGAGTGTATTGCTAAACGGAAATAGGAAGTACATGCCTAGTTGAAAACCCAATATAGGGAGACAGTATCACAATCTCCGCATATTCTAATGTTTAATATTAAACTGATGAATATTGTATGTTTATTATTGACCTTATTGACAGAACAGTATGTTCTTTCAATATAAAGTATTTCAAAGCAATCTAGGCATTAATTCAGTTGTTTTTTAATCAATGAGTCACATGTGTCCATTTTTCTGTACTTCAGGAAACCGGCTACCTATTACACTACTGTGAAGTTTTTCAATAACGATAACTCTTTCATGCAATTACTATGTGTATATGGTTTTATTATAAAATGTCAATTTTTAATCGTTTATAGATAATTCATTTTACACAATTTCAGTATTTATGAAATTGATATATATTAATGCAATACTAATCTATGTCAGTATCATGTTTATTGACATTATATTGGAAAAAATTGTGTTTCATTTTTTTTTTTACAAAATTCACTCCTTTTTACGTAAATTTCCATTTAAAATCCTTAAAATTCTCACAACCTATATTTTTTTTGTGGCAGAAAATTTGTTTACTTCCAAGCAATATAACTACAAAATTAGAAGAAATTCTACTGAGAAATGGCGACACAATCCTATTACCTTAACAAACTTTGACTTCATAGACCGTTTATTTGTCATAGACTTCTACACTCGAAATTATCATCTAACACTAAACTTAATTTTATACAGGGAAGTTTCATTTACTCCGAGACTGCAGCAGCTAATTACGGAGATAGTAAGATATTTCATCACATGTTAGATGTTGTACCTGTGAAGCGACTTGGGACTCCGGAGGAGGTAGGTATCCTGTGTATTGTGTGTAGCATATTTGGAGGCAAATACCAAGGGATATATACCTAAGCAATGTGCGATAACTGTGCTTTTCCGCCGCAATATCAAATCAGAATAAAAAAAATCTGCCATTATTTATGTAATTACTTTCAAATCATCATACCTTTATGAATTTGTCTGATTTTAAGAAAATCTGTGTAACCATGTACAAATGCATATGGTCCATTTTGACAGCGAATATTAATATTGATTTTGTAAATGTATCCTGCACTGTGATAATGATCAATTTCTAGCTGTTGTAACGAAATTATAAAATGTAGATTGGTCCAATAAATATTTTAACATGAAATGTTTTACGACTATGATATATTAAAACATCAAAGAGGAGGAAAGCAGCGCTCTATACAATCGTATTGAGAATGCCCACAGGTATGCCAGCTTTGTGATGTTAATGGTATTCTGCTTCATTATATACTATCAGACAAAAGCAAGAATAAATTACCAGTATTTAGTGAAATGGAAAAAATATAATTTGAAAATGACAATAATTGTGTCACCAGCTTTATTTTACCAATACTGATTAGATTGGTTAGAGCTTGGTTAAAATTGAGTGTATTTGGTTCTGACTTGATGTTTTAGGTGTCGTCATGTGTGTGCTACTTGCTGTCACCTGCCGCCAGCCTCATTTCCGGAGAAACCGTCAAAGTCGATGGTGCCGCAAGTCTCCACAACACAAAGTATGAGATAAGGGGTAAGTAATACCACAATATTACAGGCAGATAGTCCACATTTTCTTTAAATTCCCAGATCAGTAGATTTACCAGCAGTTTTCCTGTAGTAAGTCTGACAGGCCTCATGAACATAAGGGAGTAAAGTGGATACTATGCTCGCTGGTTCTTTGTGCTGTAAGAACAACATATTTATAGAAATTACCCCTTAGCCCTAGAGTATATTTACACATAGTAGATTCCACATGATGTACAAAGTTCTGTAAACCTTCAGTCAGATAGAACAAAACTAAATGAGTATTGCCAGTCCTGTTCACATCACACAAAGGTATAGCCACTATAGATTTGAAGAGAGTTTGAATAATACATAAAGTTTACATTGGTGAAAATCACAGCAAACAGTCAAGTTGCTGATATGGAACAATAATGGTTTTCATGGGGGAGGAGGAATGTGTTCAAACCTCCTACCCAACTGAATTCACCGAAGGTTTACCACATTTTTTTTAATAAATTTCCGAACACAGACCCACTTCAGAAATCCAAAGAAGCACTTCAGAGAGGAAGTTTATGTAACTAAGAGGTGACCATCTAAATCTGTTATCCTACATCACTGTTACTCTTAATGTGTCCTGTCACTTATGTTACAGATCACAACAAACTGCCAGCATTCACATGGAAGGATTTTAACCCTGATGATGAAGATGATGATGGACCCAAATCCAAACTTTAAATGATTCGGTTGGAATCCAGTCGTGTTGTGAATACCATGTGTGTGAGTGGAGATCGTGTGTGATACTTGTGAATGCTGATTTTAAGGATTAATATGTTAACCAGTTTTGAATTGATAAGATTAAAGTTGTGTAAATTTTGTTGAATTTTAATTGTGTTGATATACAATGTAAATTTATTAATATATGCGCAGACTAAATTATGTAAAAATTTAAACATGTAAGACTTATTGTTATAGTTTTCCAGAATATCAGTAAGGACAGATGCAATTTAGTGCATACTTTGCTTTTTGTATGGATTTAAAGTACAACTGTATTGACTTTTCACCTAATATAAACATACAGTAAAACCTTGTTATACTGCCAACATTTGTCCAAAGAAATTTTGATGTTATGGAAGGGTCTAGTAATAGATTGAGGGAAATGTTTTAAAAGAATTTTTAAGAAAACAAGCAAAAAAGGGCCATTGAAACACATGTACTAGCCTCGTCTGTCAATACACCTATAATATTATAGGTGTATTGACAGACGAGGCTAGTTTGGTTTGGTTTAGTAATGTTTAACGTCCTATCAACAGCTATGGTCATTTTGGGAGGCTGCGATATGTTCGTGTTTGTCTCCTTGTGGTAGCGCAGAACTGATGCCGACTTTATAGTGCTACCTCACTGAAACATACTGCCGAAGACGCCCAGCAGGACACCCCACCTGGTCACATTATACTGACAACGGGCAAACCAGTCGTCCCACTCCTAAATTGCTGAGCGTTAAGCAGGACTAAAAACTACCATTTTTACAGACTGAGTACCTGTGATTGAAATATGTTAGCGATAAAAGAAGTGGTAAATGCAACAAGGGGCATTATATCCAGGTTTTAATGTATTTGCTGAAACTTCTCTGGGATGTTTTTTAGTAGTTTCTTATAGGGTTGAAAAGAGAAAACAATGTAATTCCTAATTTTGAATAAGTCTGAATTTCATATAATCCAGAGAACCTGTCATTCCACTCATTTTATAGAGCTGGAGCAAGACTACTTCTAATACAGTTATGTACATATATGGTATGCTGACTTTGTATTCAAAATGAGAAGGGCAGCATTTATAGTTTCTAGATGATCATTTTTTTTAAACCAATTTAGAAAAAAAAAAAAATTTTTTGCACAGTTCCTTTTATCAATGGATACAGAAATGCCCCTTGGTATAATAATAAATAATAATAATTTGAGGTTCTTATATACCGCTTTATCACAACCTAGTTCGTAGGTCATCTCAAAGCGATTCCCAAATTATTCTCCGTGGTTATAGGGTCTTTGTAACCAGCCAATATCTTTCTCAACTCCCTGGGGAGCATACAGCCAGTGCTGCCATTTCGGCGCTCACAGCTAGCATTCAACAATTCTAGCACTACCCAACCACGTTCTCATTTACAGCTGAGTAGACTGGAACAGGCGGAGTAAAGTATCTTGCTCATAGATACAACACAGTACAGATGTAGTGTTCTTGCTTCAGTCAGTTTTTGCCAAAGGGGGAAGCGAGTTGTTATACTGTGATATGAGTGTTAGTATTAATTTCAAGTGTTTCTTTGTTGTCCATGATTTTGTACACATATCAATAATAAATGCAGTCACAATGTACAGTCAGTATGGGTTTTGTTTATCTCGGTCAACGTTATTCAGATGTCTTTTTAGATAGTGGTTTATACGAAATAAAAATTAAAACAGTTAATGGAAGGTTTTGTTTGATGAATATGCAACTATAATCCTAAACATACATATTTTTTTAATATACTTACATTCATGCAAGTTCTCTGTAGGAAAACAAATTGAACAGGACTATATGTGCACATCAGCACACATTTGTATGTCTGTCATTAAGCTACTAAGTACATCAGCACACATTTGTATGTCTGTCATTAAGCTACTAAGTATCATGAAGCAACCTTTATTTATCTGTAAATTCAACTTCTAATACAAAGTATTGTTTAGATTCTGTTGTATCCAAATACGATACATCAGACTCGTACATGTAAATATTGTAAATCTGGACTTGTACACCCAATAGTGACTTCTTCCAATATCCAATCTTTGATATCTTCCATATATAATATAATTGACCTTATGAGTTAAGGAAGTGTGCTTCTTAACACTGTACAACTTTAATTTGTGTTAAGTAATCTCAACAAGATATTAACAGGTTTCTTAGTGTAGAAATCTTTTTGGAAAGGAGGTGTATATGTCACAGTAAGGTAATATACAGTTAATCCTTAAATGCAAGACTTTCAAGATTGTTGTAAGAATGTAATGCAAAACATGAAATCAAATGTTTTAAGGTTAAGTCTGTGATGCAAATTTTGAATTGAGCTGGTCTTGAAACAAATTCAACATGAGCTGCTTCGCAGTTCATTAAATTTGTTTCAAAACCATAACTCAATTCATCACTCAATGAAATCGACCAAGGCAAGATTCAATCCTTAAATGAATACATATATACTCATATCCATAATGTCTGTGCATTGTGTGGTAAGCAAATAATATGAAAATGCACATGTCATTAAAAAATAAAACCCACAAATTATCAAAGCAAAATCAGGATAACTTTATTTTCAATTTATTAAAAATCATGAGAAATTCATTACATACAACTGATACATAATATATAACAAAGATGTCAAATAGCATGTATTACAATACTACATGAATTTTCATCTCATTAACATCTGAAAATAATAATACGAAATATGTTAAACATTTATTCCACTAAAGTTAAAAGTCGGGTAGCTGTAAGTTTTACACAATCCTTCAACAGTCTAAAACAACAGATAAATAAATAAATTATATTTGTCTTTTTAGAGTTACTTCCCTTTCTACTTGATGACAAATAACCTTTGTATTACATGTCAAATAACAGAAAGTATATCTGGGTACGGGTTATTTTGATGCAACACCTTCAAAAATTCGTTAATCCAGGCTTTAATCATCTGTTAATCTTTGTATAAATGATGATAAGTTAAAAAGAAATTACACACCCGGTAATTATTTTTTTCCAAAATATTTCAGTTATTTCCATATAACATGTAAAAATATTCGAATAAGTATGAGCGCAAAGACTTCAGAACAGAATAAATTGTTTTAAATGAAAATCATACATATTTCAAGACATGCTTGAAACCTTTTTGTTTTAGAGTATATCAACAACAAACAGAAATTGTCAATGTTCAATAAAACCAAGAAGTATTTATGTACATCAAGGTAACAAGAAAAGGATTTTTCACAGCTACTAATTTTCTTGCTGGTGTTTTGTCCTAAACTGCTAGAAGTGAGTTATATCCCCCTTGAAAGTATTTGACAAAGATCACAACAATAACCCTGGTCCAACCAGTAAAGTTTGGCAATGATGTACACAATTGGCTCTAGCCTTTGACTTTACTCTATGACTGTATTCTAAAACCCAAACATATGTTGTATGCGGTAAGGCCAAATAAAATTAATTACTTGGTTCTCAGGCCAATTTTTAAATGTATTTGCTATTGGTAGCTCATCCCTAATCTAAATTAGTGCCTTAAATACCACCTAGCACATACAGATCTAGATTTTCCGTTCTAAACCACAGAGATTGTTTTCTCTTTATAAGTGACTTAAATGCACCAGTGACCAATACCCTACACTCTTCACTCAAAGTACAGCAGAAGCTGTGTCGAAGCTGATTTTATCTGGAACGTTGCCTTTCTTGATTCTGGACTCTTTATGTCTCAGGAAATTCTGAATTAATTCTTGATCTGTTAATCAGGAAGTTTATTGCACCAGACTTTTCCCAGAGGGTCCAATTACAGGATTTCATTGTACAAAAGAGGGCTATGAAAATATTGTATGTACAATACAACTATAAATATTTACACCAGGAATAATAATCATTGTAAGCAGAATGATGAGTCAGACTAGCAATAAGCTGGAAAATACCATGTGCAGGTCTCTTTCAAAAATATTTTCCTAAATATTTACTTTGCACTGAAATAACTACAACTGCCGTCAGGTATCTCTGTATTTGTTTGTTTAGTGAGTTTTTGACAGCAATAACTTGGTGGTATACTTGTCTCAGAAGTTCCAGCCCTAAGTATTTTGAGTATTTGGATCAAACTTTGAAAGTATTGATCAGATTCTAAAAACTAGACTAGAATTTTGCAGAAAAAAATTGAAGAAGGAAGTCCTGAGATTTTAAAATACAGATTTTCAAATGACTAATTAAAACTACTAGTCAGTGAAGATTACGACTTAAAGACTAAAAATAATCTTACTCTTTTATCAAAAAAATTATACAAATCTCTCATCAGTAAATTGCTTCCATGCACAATGCTTTTTTGTTTTTCGAGAAACCACATTTGCATATAATTATAATCATTTCATTTTTATCTAAATGAAACATATCTTAGCTCTATCTTTGAGTCCATATTCTTGTGTGGGGTTTATTTAATGTTGATATTGCAACTAAATTCTATTTGTTGTGATTCAAACATTATTTAAATAGGGAGTTTTTTTGTAAATTTAACAAAGGAACGTCAATTTTTATAGATACAGAAGAATGATTAATTAGAATCCATTCCAAATTGTGAGCAAAAAACTCGAGCTTCTGTTCGTTGTCATGTTCTGGTACCGTACCATACACATCATCTCATTGACTGACCAAATTGGCTTTGTGCAGTTTTCTGAGCAATTTGAAAATGACATATATTCAATATAAATACCCAATATTTATTGCATGTCAAGTAAATTAAAATTTATTTAATTTCAGAAAAAAATCACCTTAAAACATCATTTATATCCTACTTTATTAGTGACTTTAGATAATAGCTATCACAAACTTGATATCTATTTAACATATACTGCTGATCGATATACATGACTATATGTATTAAGATACACACTAGAATTCAACAGAACAAATACCACAATTGTAAATAAATATAGGTAAGACTTCTGTCCTTGTGTTCATTTCTTTAACATTTATAAAGTGCTTTTACAGCTAAACAAAGACATTTTTTCAATGCCCTAACCCCCTTTTTTAACAAAATTAATTAATTTCAAAAATAGCAACAAAAATAACTTAACTTTCTTGTTGTTGCCGAATCTGATATCTACCTTAATTTTGATGAACCAACATAGCAGATAAAATCAACATGGTCAGCACCTTTTCGAAGGTCTTACTTCTTGTTTGTATTCACACACAGCCTCAAAATATTAGAACAATGGGTTCTATTAATTGTCAAGTTATTTCGAGTTTGTGAATTTGATAATAGATAACTTTGAGATCAGAAAAAAATGCTAATATTCTATTTTTTAAGATTCATTTCAGATCAGATCTCAAGTTTATCAAAATAAAAGTCAAGTGTAAGAAAAGAAAAAAAAATTAGAAAAATGCAAATCCATTTGAACAGAATTTTTCCCAATAATATTGCAACATGTATTTTTCCCTATCAAATTGTATTATTTACTGTAAGAACAGATTTCAAAACAAATTATTTCACACATATATAATAAACAATAATTATAACTAACTGGAAACAAACCATTAATAAAACAAATCAATATATAATACGCTTTAAGTTTGCTCCGCTAAAATAAACAAAAATAAAACGTTCAAGAAAAACCTTCCAATGATGGCAGACAATTACTTGAAAATGTGAACAGATTTGTATACTCTTTACAATTCTGTTATCTGAATAGACTTTCTCAGGTAGGGGTGTTACAGAAATCCCCCGTTACAAATACCTTAACTTTTAACGCCTAAATTTTGTCCAATCAAAAGCCTGACCACAGTGGCCATGTTGTCTCATCAGAAGTCCCAATGGAGTTTGCACAATCCAAAATAACTGACCATCTAAATTTAATTATAATTTTAAGAGGAAATAGCCAGTTAATTTGGATTAGTGTTTGCAATGCCACAATAAATGTTGAAGATGACATTTCAATTTGGACCAATTAGGATCCAGGTCATAAACTTACCTATCGTTCCAATGAAGTAGGAACAAATGACCTAATAGATGACTTATAAGCACATCTGTCACAACCAATCAAATGCCACAGCCATTATCTTTACTAGGGATGCAACGATATATCGCGTTATTTTTAATAACGTATGATACACAATAATTTTTGGGAGGTTATGATACACTTAGGAATATAGAATATTTTCAGGATTTTGTCGTTTCTGAATTAAGTCTATTCATATTGATTCCAACATGGCGAGTGACAGTTCAAGCTCTGCCTGAATGCCGGAAGACGTGAATTGTGTGAAACTTTAAAAGTCATGCCCGTTTTGCTTCTACTGTTACTATATGATTCGTGATAGTATCATATCGTGACGACAGTATCGTCATATGTATCGTTTCGTGACCACAGTATCATAATACGTATCATATATCGTGACCACAGTATCGTAATACATATATCGTGACCACAGTATCGTAATACGTATCATATCGTGACCACAGTATTGTAATGCGTATCGTATCGTGACGACAGTATTGTAATACGTATTGTATCAAGACCACAGTATCGTATCGTGACCACAGAATCGTAATACATATTATATTGTTGCAGCCCTAATCTTTACAATCCTGAAACTATAACTTTGCTGGATAGACATCTATACATGCTTATCCATAGCAGTGGAAGTTTCGTTATGTTACCACAAACTTATCTCTTGACATTTCTTCTCAGAAAATGTTCATGGCAGAAGAAAGAAAAATAATATGAAATGGATCGAAAGCAATAAACCACCAAACTTTGTTTGGGGTCCTTAATTACGATTAGAAACACAGTCAAAACAATAAACCACCAAACTTGGTTTGGAGGGCACTACCATTAGACAATTGATTATTGTAAAAGAACACAGCAAGTAATTATGCTCCGGGACAGTTTCAGGAAAACACTTACTGGTATATTTTACATTGTGCAGGTTGTGATACAAGATATACCATTAACATGTATTGTTTGGCTTACATTGTATATGGGTATACACCATTTAATACCATACACCGAAAATGTCAAATATATTTTTTTCGAACTTGTTTATAACTGCAAGTTACATGTAATTGGTCAAAAAGAAAAGTATACTAGAGGTATCACATATGGTTTAGCACTTACATATATGACTTAGCAAATTTGTAATAATTCAATGAAAAAAAATTGTCTGGTAAATATTTCAAGGCATAGATATTTTTTTCAAAAATGAACAGTTCCTATTCCTATATAATACATGTACCTGTACACACAGGTATTTGCATTTGTCTGTAAAACAAGCACCTAATGACCCTGAATTTCTATCCTGTACAGTAAAATTTCTTCTCAAGTCAACATACTAATGAAACTTCTTTAAAACACATCCTTTGTAATTTTCCTGAGACTTAACTAACATACATACATGTATACTGTACTCATCCTGCAGTAAGCCCTGGGGCCAACACATGAACTCTCATTCAAAGTAGGGTTGGGCTTATTGCAGGACAATGAAATAGCATTTGTAAGTATTTGCTGGATAAATATAGTAAATGAATTACCAGGACATTTCTGATTTATTAATTTGCAATATCTGTTTAACTGGACTCACTTCTTAAAACTTATGAGAAATTCTGTTGTGTAAATAAATAGAACATCATTTGAGTCTTAGGGTTGTGCCATTTTTTCTGTCTGTAAACTTTCTGGGATTAAATTAACCAGGAGGGGCGTACTGATCACTCGCTACCCGACTGGACTGGAAGGATGTCTGGTTAGGTCTCTCGGAACCACAGGGCCCGGCTGTTGATACAGAACCTTTCCGTGTTCTTTGGCCCATCTGGGAACACGTGGCCGAGGTGAGAATCACACTGAAACATTAAACCAATTACGCATGTGTGACTGTCAGCATAACAGAAATCAGGACAAAACTTTATCAAACAAGAACCATTCTTCCAGAACTAAAATGTGTATCCTCAGACAGACGATAAAGATAACTGCTGGAAGAATCCGTTCCCAAACTAATCCTCAATCACTGACCGTGAATATTTATTCATTACCACAGATAAGTTTTATATTAAACATGTACAACAATACATTACATATTTTCCATAAATAATTGTTAAACATGCCCTAACCTACATGTCTGATTATAGCCATGACCTCTAGCTGTCCTGACCAATATTCTGGTACATGGCCATGACCTCTGCTCTGACCTACATCTCTATAGGTAATCTTAACTTCTTCCCTGAAATTCTGTAAATGATTATAACCTCTATGTATACCTTGACCTAAATGTCTGTATAAACCCTAATCTTTAAGCTTGTCCATACTGATATTCTGATGCATGACCTCTGCCCCGACCTACATTATTAGTTATATAGTCAGTTACTGACTATATAACGAATTTATCGCATCGAGGACCCTTTTTGCTTAAAATGAAAGTGACTGTTTAGTCCCTTCTTGTCTATTTCTTCCGTTGTCGTCTGCGCAAATCTCTCCATGTTGTTGTTGTGCTGTTGTCTCTCAGTGTCACCGAAACGCTTAGATAAGGGGACGGCACCCACGCTAAAACAAAAGACGGTCGCTTACGACAGCGTCTTACTAATTTTGCCTGGCGTAGGGGAAGCAACTCCTATCATTTTACGATACAATGTAGCGAATGGGAATTACGGTGAGCATTGTATCATTTTCAGAATATTCAGGTACCCGGTATCTGTTGTTTTAGTTTTGAAGCGGTGAGCAGTGGGCGGCCATATTGCCCTATAATGGAATCCTACTGACCCTATATAGAAAATTAGAGGGTCACCACGTGACAGCTCTAAACCAATGGATTTTGGACATTTTTGTCCGAGGTGCGATAATTCTGATTATAGCCATGCATGACCTCTGCTCTGACCTACATCTCTATAGGTAATCTTAACTTCTTCCCTGAAATTCTGTAAATGATTATAACCTCTACGTATACCTTGACCTAAATTCCTGTATAAACCCAAACCCTCATCCAGACTGATATTCTGGTGCATGACCTCTGCCCTGACCTACATTTCTGATTATAGCCATGACCTCTGCCCCGACCTACATTTCTGATTAAAGCCATGACTTCTGTCCCAACCTACATTTCTGATTATAGCCATGACTTCTGTCCCAACCTACATTTCTGATTATATAGCCATGACTTCTGCCCTGACCTACCTTTTTACAGATAATCTCTGTTCTGACCATGCTATCACTGTTGTCTGACCTTCTCAGGATATTGGAGCTGGACTCGTCTCCGGGGATTTTACTGTGAGCAGCAGTAAATGAAGGCCACCCAGTACCTGAGTCGTACTTTGTTTCTGAGCTAGAAAAGATGCATCAGTATTAACACTTTCATCACATTTGGGTTTTCTCTTTTTGTCCAATTCCCTTTTAACATTACTTTGATGCAAGATAGTCTGAGAAGGAGAATCTCTCAGGGTGTGCATACTTATATTGTCAGGAGTGGCATCCTTTGAAAGTGTGGTCTTTTAACTTAAATTCATTGTGAAAGCTAAAATTGTCTAATAAGTGTGGTCTCTTCACCTTATAACTCTGCAACAGTCAAGCATTTTTGTTTTTAATGTACTTGTAGCGATTATCAAGGGTGGAATCTGACAAGGGTGATCTCTCCAGTGCCAGTGATACAAATCTGTCAAGAATGGGGTTTGAAACTTGTGGTTTCATCAATGATACTTGTACTAATGTAACAATTTTAACACATTCACACCTGAAGACACACTTGAACTTGTCCAATTCAATGGTTGGAATAGTTCATTATGAAATTTCAGGGGTGAATGAGTTAATACATATAGTACATTTCTGAAAAGTGTGGCTTCTTTATGTGCCACATGTCAGTGCTGCTCAACATTACAGACTGTTGTTATTTTTATTTAACTTCAAAATAACATTAGAACAGTGCGACAGACGTTTACTGAAGAAGGTTACAGTCCAAATATTAATCTAGACATTATGATTGATTATAATTTCAAGGTAATCCATTTTGACACAATTAATAGTCCTTCACCAAAAAGCTGCATACAAAATATAGCAAGAGATTTGTCTTTGTGAACAAAATATGTCTCCCCTTATTAACTAATTGTCCAATATACTGTTAATTTATACATA
Source organism: Mizuhopecten yessoensis (assembly GCF_002113885.1). Classification (NCBI taxonomy): domain Eukaryota; kingdom Metazoa; phylum Mollusca; class Bivalvia; order Pectinida; family Pectinidae; genus Mizuhopecten; species Mizuhopecten yessoensis. The sequence continues at coordinate 405,454 of NW_018406474.1, forward strand.
TTTGCTTCAGAATTAGTTACCTATATAAATTCTTCAGTGAGTAAGTAAATGCATGCACACTAGCATTTTCTTCTCTACATAAATCAAGAAACTTTATTTATTTTACAATAATTTTGAAATCAGATTTTTTTAATTATTTCAATCAAGATGCTGGCCTTGATGGAAATATGCACAGGATTTTTGATGTGGGAGGAAACTAGTGATGGGCAATGGGTTTAACATCTAACTGATAATTGGTTTGTAAACACCTTGTGCCAGGAGGCAATGGGTTTAACATCTAACTGATAATTGGTTTGTAAACACCTTGTGCCAGGAGGCAATGGGTTTAACATCTAACTGATAATTGGTTTGTAAACACCTTGTGCCAGGAGGCAATGGGTTTAACATCTAACTGATAATTGGTTTGTAAACACCTTGTGCCAGGAGGCAATGGGTTTAACATCTAACTGATAATTGGTTTGTAAACACCTTGTGCCAGGAGGCAATGGGTTTAACATCTAACTGATAATTGGTTTGTAAACACCTTGTGCCAGGAGGCAATGGGTTTAACATCTAACTGATAATTGGTTTGTAAACACCTTGTGCCAGGAGGCAATGGGTTTAACATCTAACTGATAATTGGTTTGTAAACACCTTGTGCCAGGAGGCAATGGGTTTAACATCTAACTGATAATTGGTTTGTAAACACCTTGTGCCAGGAGGCAATGGGTTTAACATCTAACTGATAATTGGTTTGTAAACACCTTGTGCCAGGAGGCAATGGGTTTAACATCTAACTGATAATTGGTTTGTAAACACCTTGTGCCAGGAGGCAATGGGTTTAACATCTAACTGATAATTGGTTTGTAAACACCTTGTGCCAGGAGGCAATGGGTTTAACATCTAACTGATAATTGGTTTGTAAACACCTTGTGCCAGGAGGCAATGGGTTTAACATCTAACTGATAATTGGTTTGTAAACACCTTGTGCCAGGAGGCAATGGGTTTAACATCTAACTGATAATTGGTTTGTAAACACCTTGTGCCAGGAGGCAATGGGTTTAACATCTAACTGATAATTGGTTTGTAAACACCTTGTGCCAGGAGGCAATGGGTTTAACATCTAACTGATAATTGGTTTGTAAACACCTTGTGCCAGGAGGCAATGGGTTTAACATCTAACTGATAATTGGTTTGTAAACACCTTGTGCCAGGAGGCAATGGGTTTAACATCTAACTGATAATTGGTTTGTAAACACCTTGTGCCAGGAGGCAATGGGTTTAACATCTAACTGATAATTGGTTTGTAAACACCTTGTGCCAGGAGGCAATGGGTTTAACATCTAACTGATAATTGGTTTGTAAACACCTTGTGCCAGGAGGCAATGGGTTTAACATCTAACTGATAATTGGTTTGTAAACACCTTGTGCCAGGAGGCAATGGGTTTAACATCTAACTGATAATTGGTTTGTAAACACCTTGTGCCAGGAGGCAATGGGTTTAACATCTAACTGATAATTGGTTTGTAAACACCTTGTGCCAGGAGGCAATGGGTTTAACATCTAACTGATAATTGGTTTGTAAACACCTTGTGCCAGGAGGCAATGGGTTTAACATCTAACTGATAATTGGTTTGTAAACACCTTGTGCCAGGAGGCAATGGGTTTAACATCTAACTGATAATTGGTTTGTAAACACCTTGTGCCAGGAGGCAATGGGTTTAACATCTAACTGATAATTGGTTTGTAAACACCTTGTGCCAGGAGGCAATGGGTTTAACATCTAACTGATAATTGGTTTGTAAACACCTTGTGCCAGGAGGCAATGGGTTTAACATCTAACTGATAATTGGTTTGTAAACACCTTGTGCCAGGAGGCAATGGGTTTAACATCTAACTGATAATTGGTTTGTAAACACCTTGTGCCAGGAGGCAATGGGTTTAACATCTAACTGATAATTGGTTTGTAAACACCTTGTGCCAGGAGGCAATGGGTTTAACATCTAACTGATAATTGGTTTGTAAACACCTTGTGCCAGGAGGCAATGGGTTTAACATCTAACTGATAATTGGTTTGTAAACACCTTGTGCCAGGAGGCAATGGGTTTAACATCTAACTGATAATTGGTTTGTAAACACCTTGTGCCAGGAGGCAATGGGTTTAACATCTAACTGATAATTGGTTTGTAAACACCTTGTGCCAGGAGGCAATGGGTTTAACATCTAACTGATAATTGGTTTGTAAACACCTTGTGCCAGGAGGCAATGGGTTTAACATCTAACTGATAATTGGTTTGTAAACACCTTGTGCCAGGAGGCAATGGGTTTAACATCTAACTGATAATTGGTTTGTAAACACCTTGTGCCAGGAGGCAATGGGTTTAACATCTAACTGATAATTGGTTTGTAAACACCTTGTGCCAGGAGGCAATGGGTTTAACATCTAACTGATAATTGGTTTGTAAACACCTTGTGCCAGGAGGCAATGGGTTTAACATCTAACTGATAATTGGTTTGTAAACACCTTGTGCCAGGAGGCAATGGGTTTAACATCTAACTGATAATTGGTTTGTAAACACCTTGTGCCAGGAGGCAATGGGTTTAACATCTAACTGATAATTGGTTTGTAAACACCTTGTGCCAGGAGGCAATGGGTTTAACATCTAACTGATAATTGGTTTGTAAACACCTTGTGCCAGGAGGCAATGGGTTTAACATCTAACTGATAATTGGTTTGTAAACACCTTGTGCCAGGAGGCAATGGGTTTAACATCTAACTGATAATTGGTTTGTAAACACCTTGTGCCAGGAGGCAATGGGTTTAACATCTAACTGATAATTGGTTTGTAAACACCTTGTGCCAGGAGGCAATGGGTTTAACATCTAACTGATAATTGGTTTGTAAACACCTTGTGCCAGGAGGCAATGGGTTTAACATCTAACTGATAATTGGTTTGTAAACAACTTGTGCCAGGAGAGGTAAAACTTGACTTACCTGAACAGTTCTGCCCTACAGCAAATACAGTCATACATTCCCTTCTCAAACTTATTTGTATAGGCACCAGTGAAAGGCTGAAAAAGGAAGTTTAGTAATTTCTGAAGATACATTAATGGTATATTGGCGCCATTGAAAGGCAGAACAAAACAATACTTATTTCCATAGCCACAAGTGATAGTATAGATGAAGAAAAATACTTAATATCTTCAATAAGATTCATCAATTTGGAAATATGTGATATTAAAGTTTTACTTTCTACACAAATGTGACACGTTTAATATGTACATTGTTTGTGTAGAAAGTAAAACTTTGATATCAATAACACTTATTTCTATTTTACAAAATTACTAATTTGTATCTGCACTGTACCTGGAAAATGATCTAATGATAGTCATATCAGCACAATTGAAAGCCTGAAAGACAACACTAAGGTAAAGCCTTACCGGTTCTGTGTGTTTTTCTCTGCACACCAAGTACTGCTCAGGAGTCAGACGTTCCTCCCAGTGCTTATTGGAAAATGTACGAGGGTCGTCTGGATCAAACTGTGCCGATGGAGATGCCCCTGATAGATATAAAAGATAAAGTCTTGGTTGTACCAAACAAGGTGCCAAAGTCGTTTAGACCTGTCTTATTTAATACATTGTTCTCTTTATCATATAGTCACCCACAGCCCTCAAGGTAAACCCCCCAATGACCCCCATGTTAATCATCAGTGTGCTAGCACACATATTGTATAATGGTAGGCCTTTATAAAACTTATATGAATTACCCCCAAAATTTTAACCTGGAAAGAAACTTGAATAACTTTAATTTAGCTTAAAAGGGGACACATCTCATTTTTTTTTTTACTTTACTGTTTCAATAATGATTTGCCAATGAACCACCCTATAGATATATTGGAGTGCTCGTACACATATCAAGCAAGGATGATGGTAGATAATTTACATTTAAACATTTGAGATTCATGTGTTTGAGGAATTATTTCAAGCTAACACCAAGCACAGGAATGAAGATATTTTTCTTAACATGTCAAGAACTAAAGCCAAAGCTTTGTGTGTAGTTGGCGCACCATTTATCTGCAATTGTTTTCTGGGTTTGGGATATAATCAACCTTAAGCTCAAACTTGGCAAAGCTATAGGCAAATTTTATTTGTTGAGGTTGATGTTTGGGTACTTACACCATTCAACATTGAAACAGAGAAAGGTAAAAACTAAGGCCTGAGGGTTTATAAAAAAATGAAGAGATTTTCAGTTGAAATAAAAACAGGTTGGAGGGAGGGGGAGTTGCAAGACTCGCTAGAAACCCCTAACCCCACCCCCTCTCAAGAAGCGCCCATCAAAAAATAAGTTTATTCCACCAACTTCTTTGTTATTTTCACAATTAGATAGTAATGAAAAGTATAAATTTATGTGGAAAGCTTAAGAAAACTGACAACAGTCATATGGCGATTTGGGCATATAAAAAAAAAAAAAACGGACTTGTCCAAGTCTACAGCAGTATACAATAAATAACCTATATACTTTGTAACCTGTATAGCACCAAATAACAATGTCTATACATAGTTATCGTTTTAAAACATGATAACAACTCGTTAAGCAGACAAATCACATTGATATATCCCGAGACGTAAGGATTTCTGCTTGTTTGTTTACATGACCTAATTTCATTATTATATCGTCTGACGTCTGACAACAGATATCGTCCAAAATAAAAATGTTTTTGCAAACAAAGTGGCATAACGCATATTCTTAAATGATGCATGCAATCAAGTAGCATATAATTACATCAGACATTCAATGAGTATCGACCATAAGAAAAACAATGTGTGAATATAGGACAGATGAGCTTGAAATTTCTCCTTCAATGACCCTTGATCACTTACATCTTACGGCCTGCTGAAGCGGGGGTAAAATCGTTTTCGTTGTATGAGGAGTTGTTCCTCTCATTGCAAAAACCCTGGATGTGCATGCTACACGGCATAAACTGCGCAACAATTTGACCGAAGAAGACATTGTGTATCCCGTATCGTTTCACTTGTGCAGGCCGGAGGAAAATTTCTCAGTCTGTCGACTGATGACGTCATGGAATCTCCCCGCGGAAAATTCTCGAGCAAGGGGAATTCCCCCTGTGCTAAAAATAAGAGAGAATCCCGGTTAATCAAAATAACAATGATATATTACCATAGGCCCATGTTCCTTAAGTTGCCGATACACTGTCGGGTAGGATTTTAACATAATGAGTTGCTTCATAATAACAATGTTGTTTGTTGCCACCATCACTTGTTTTTACACTAAATGGGTCACAAGTTTTACATTTTTAATGGATTTTCCTAAGGTAAATTGTTATGTGATTGAATCAGAGACTTATATATATACTACAAGGTCGCTGATTTAATTGAAAAAAAAGTCGATTTTTTTTCTCTCCCACATTATGCTATCTTCCGACAGCGACATATATATTTTAACTCTCTATATCTAATTCTTCTGAAATAATAATATTGTCGTGATATTTTTTTTTAATGAATTAGAAACTTTAGGCTCAATTAAAACATTTATTTAGAAATCAATTCGCACACATGCCGGAAAACTGTTGAACGGGAAATAAATTAAAAAAAATATAGTGAGGGAAAATTTGAAAATAGACAACATTTTTTATTATGCGTATGTACAGAAAAAAAACCCATCAACTCTACCTGTTGAAAACGAATTCAGTCTGAAAATTAATATGGAAAGGCAAGATATATTGAGCAGGAGCCCTATCAGATAATATTAATTTAAAGTGGATACTTATATACTATGTAGCTTGTGAATAAGTATATACTATGTGAATTATGTTATATATATATTTATATTATACAAGACTTTTATAGTTTAATAATACACAAGACCACTTCACACGTTACCCTACAGTTAGTGGGTTTCGCGGATGGCTGCGAGAACTAGCTTATATAAAAGGCCCGATCGTTTTAATTTCTTGATTATTTCTATTATTGGACCAATTGAAACGGTCGGGCCTACAAACTATACGGTTCCCACAGCTAGGTGTATGGGTCCTCTGCTTACCGGGGACTCTTGTAGAGTGCCAAACTGACTTTCAATATATACTATATAGATTGTGATCTGACTTGGAATCTTCATTTCCTGTTCCACTGCTTACCCTGGGGTGTTTCCAAGTCTCCTGACATATACCGTTTAGTAATATTTACTTCCAGCGGTGCTTTTCTGGTTATTTTCTTATTGTGTTGATGATCCGGTGCTATAAATAACAAACATAAATACATGTACATAGGATATATATATTATAATAATGTCACATCGCTTCCGCTTTGGTGCTTCAACTATAGCATGGCTAGTATTAAAAAGTGTGTACATGTTAAATGTGGCGTAATAGTATTGCCGTCCTTGGCATTAGATACCATAAAAATAAAAATTACCGCGATACGTGTCAGTTTAAAAAGTCCCTTACAGCTTACATTTACGTACACACAGACCGACGGAAAATTCATATGAGTATGTGTTATAAATAGAAGAACTGCATATGTTACATAATTACCCTATAAAATAAATATAGAAACGCCTGTATAGGAATATGAAATCGTGGAAAATTACTTTAACAGCTTATATACTAAACGAAATGCGGCGAACCGGTATTATAGGTATCACATTACTGTTGGTATGCTCTTTCTATTAATTATACCTTACGAGTCTTTGATTTAAAATGATAACCACAATTAATGTTAGACATACTTCTGTTTATATTAGCACAATCCTATCACAGGGTGGTGGACGGTTTCCTCCGCCTATCACAGGATAGACGGTCTCCTCCGCCTATCACAAGATGGACGGTCTTCTCCGCCTATCACGGGATTAGACGGTCTCCTTCGCCTATCACAGGATCGACGGTATTCTCCGCCTATTACAGGATGGACGGTCTCCTCCGCCTATCACAAGATGGACGGTCTCCTTTGCCTATCACAGGATGGACGGTCTCCTCCGCTTATCACAGGATGGACGGTCTCTTTTGCCTATCACATGACTGACGGTCCTTCTTCGCCTATCACAGGATGGACGGTCTCCTCCGCCTATCACAGGATGGACAGTCTCTTTTGCCTATCACAGGATGGACGGTCTCCTTTGCCTATCACAGGATGGACAGTCTCTTTTGCCTATCACATGACTGACGGTCCTTCTTCGCCTATCACAGGATGGACGGTCTCCTCCGCCTAACACAGGATGGACGGGCTCCTTTGCCTATCACAGGATGGACAGTCTCTTTTGCCTATCACATGACTGACGGTACTTCTTCGCCTATCACAGGATGGACGGTCTCTTTCGCCTATCACAGGATGGACGGTCTCTTTCGCCTATCACAGGATGGACGGTCTCCTTCGCCTATCACATGACGGACGGTCCTTTTTCGCCTATCACTTGATGGACGGTCTCCTCCGCCTATCACATGACTGACGGTCTCCTTCGCCTATCACATGACTGACGGTCCTTCTTCGCCTATCACACGATGGACGGTCCTTCTTAGCCTATCACAGGATGAACGGTCTTTCATAGCCTATCACATGATGGACGGTCTCCTCCGCCTATCACATGACTGACGGTCTCCTTCGCCTATCACAGGATTGACGGTCTCCTTTGCCTATCACATGACTGACGGCCCTTTTTCGCCTATCACATGACTGACGGTCTCCTTCGCCTATCACATGACTGACGGTCCTTCTTCGCTTATCACAGGATGGACGATCCTTCTTCGCCTATCACAGGATTGACGGTCCTTCTTCGCCTATCACAGGACGGACGGTCCTTCTTAGCCTATCACTTGATGGACGGTCTCCTCCGCCTATCACATGACTGACGGTCTCCTTCGCCTATCACATGACTGACGGTCCTTCTTCGCTTATCACAGGATGAACGGTCCTTTTCCGCCTATCACAGGATAGACGGTCCTTTTCCGCCTATCACAGGATGGACGGTCCTTTTCCGCCTATCACAGGATGGACGGTCCTTTTCCGCCTATTACAGGATGGACGGTCCTTCCTCGCCTATCACAGAAAGGACGGTCCTTTTCCGCCTATCACAGGATGGACGGTCCTTTTCCGCCTATCACAGGATGGACGGTCCTTTTCCGCCTATAACAGGATGGACGGTCCTTCTCGCCTATCACAGAAAGGACGGTCCTTTTCCGCATATCACAGGATGGACGGTCCTTTTCCGCCTATTACAGGATGGACGGTCCTTCCTCGCCTATCACAGGAAGGACGGCCCTTCTTCGCCTATCACAGGAAGGATGGTCCTTCTTCGCCTATTACAGGATGGACGGCCCTTCTTCGCCTATTACAGGATGGACGGCCCTTCTTCGCCTATCACAGGAAGGACGGTCCTTCTTCGCCTATCACAGGAAGGATGGTCCTTCTTCGCCTATCACTGTCCACTGTCGTATCTTCGTGTCTGCGTGTCTAAACCAATTGTTGTTGACCACCTCGCGTCTCTTTATCCATATCCATTTGGATGTCGGACAATTCTGCCTATCTGCTCTCTATCTACTCCCAACAGTTGCTTTTGTTCTGAACAGAACACGCTTAACAACCCCAACGTCATGAAAACTGATTGATCAGGTAAACCCTGCAACACACCGTTACTAGCTAGCAGACACAGTCTTGTTGTTGGCGGTCAACCAGCAGCGGGTAATTTTCCTTTTCGTCTCATGTGCTTGTACCATTTGACTTATCATGGTACCGTTAGTTCTACCACAAGGACCAGCTGCTTGGGTCCGGGATTACAATACAGTACCTGGATGTAGCGGTGTTGAAGTCACCTCTGCTGAGAAACCAATACACTGGTGATCGAACACCTGTTGTTTTTTATTTGTATTTTTCCCAATCTCCTGCTAGGATCACGCCTCCCTCCAATTTGCCATTTCCTTAAGTCTCCGCCTTCACAAAGATAACACAATGGTCCTTTCGTGAATGCTCTTTTCCTCTCCCGAAATTGTCTACTTTCTGTTTTCTCCTATAAATGGCCGAATGGTGGCCCAATGTGTACCTCCCACCTGCAAAGGGACCCTTGTGTGATGCTAACTTGACCATTGCTCCATGTCGTCTATGTTGGGCAGACATAGTGGTAGTCTGTCTGCCGCTTCACTTTCTTGATTGACAGCTGGGTTCGATAACCTGGCTTCACAGGTCTCAAGTGCTAAAGCTGCGAAGTACTTTCAACCTACTCCTCAGCGAAGGTTGCGATGCCATGTAGACAAGCTGAAGTACTAGTAGTTAAGTCATCATCGAATTCAAACGAATGAATTCAGTTTCAGTTTCTTTATTTTCGAGAGCCATCCGACTCATAGGTTAAATGTGTAACAATTACATCATGTAGTACACATGTGCAAGAGATTATTATACAAATTTAAATTAATAATGAGAAACCACTTTAACAACACAGGGACTTGAGCATTTGTTACAGCTTTCTTTGGACCTTAATGAACTAAGGTGTTCAGACTAATTTTACACGTCTTCGGGATAGTTTGTTGATTTTGATTTTAAAATAAAAAAAATGTGGTGAGAATATCAGAAAATACATCGCTAGGAGGCAATCTTACCTAAGCAAGGTTCCTTTTACGGGCTGCTTTAACGTAATGCATTATGGGAAACATTTGGTGTTCGGGTCTATTTATTTACTTTTATCCGCATTTTTACGTCTTCACCAATGTTACAGATGTAGTAGTGCGATGAGCTGCTACTGTTACCCTTGATTATGTACGTAACAGGAGAAGAGAATCGCACGGCCATACCAGGATTCGAACCCAGTGCCCTCGATCCGAACTCTAGACGGCTACCAGGCCGCCGACATTAGACCACCCAGTCCACATCCGGCACATTCCGCTCCCTCTTTATTGTAAGTCTTCGATCCCGCAGATATCATTATTTACAGCCTTGAGAACGGGGATCCCTTGTTAAGCGAAAACCAAATATTTGAAACAAGGGTTTATGACATGCATCATTGTCACAGGAACCTGAGCATTTTTTTCCAGTTATATATATTATATTTGGCCCTAAACTAAGGTGTTCAGAGTAATTTTACATGGTTGAGGGGTTTAGATCGACTTTCGGTAACATTGCCACCCCATTGCTTATATATACGAGCGATCTAAACCCCCTAACATGTAAAATTACTCTGAACACATTATTTCAGGTCCAAATATATATATGTAACAAATTATCAGGTCCCTGTGATCATTGTAACAGGAGATGGGTCGGAGATAAGCTATAAGCAATTCACCAATGAGAATATAATATTTGAAAAAAAAAGTCAGTGGCCTGACTTATAACCAGCAAATGCTACTTTAATCCGGTTACACTAGTTCGCCCTTGTCCGGCGCGTGGTCGAATTCACGGAAATAGCCGAGCGTGGCCCAATTGCAACGGTATCGCCACACGTTAAAAATCTTAATCAGGATATGGTGCAAAGGGCGTTAACGTTTTTGTGTTAAAATTAAGCGCATTTTCGATTCCGAATCAATGTAAGCATGTCAACGACCCAGATGTTATGATTTTTTTTGACGTTTGTGGTTGGTTTTTGTCCTGCAACAGCAATCGACAGACAGAAAAGGAAATCCAATGGTAGCATTCTTGTAAAATAAGAGGTTTTTCGCAATTGAATGTGTGTGATATGTTTTCTAGTATGACGCATTCTAGACGAAATCATGTTGTGATGCATTTACAATATGATTTTATCACATTATTGTGATAACACTAAAAGCTCTCGGGACACGACACACGGTTATCGAGTAGGCCCTTCATGATCTGCAACAGTTCGTCTGTTCATAATATTTTTTGTAGAGAAGACATCTTCATCTGATATACTTCCTCCGTCGATACCGACGATTACGGAAGTAGGGTCGTTGTGCTATTGTGCGTTAAATATGTACAGTGGGGTTTTTTTTGATTTTTTTTTGTTATTTGCTATAGGATAAAAACAGGTTAAAAGCAGTGGAGTGTTAGTTATGTTGTAGGTTTTGTATATGTTCGATTATGTTGTATGTGGTGCATGTCCTGAATTCTGCTAGTGTATTTGATTGAATTAATTATAATTACAGTACTGGATGAACATACTTTTTCTGGTGTTTGTAGCCAGAGTTTACTCTGGTTCCAACACTGGGCAACACCAGACTTTTCAAGAGGAAACTCTGACTAAAGGTCATGTTGGCAAATTAATGATAAATTGTAACAGGAAAGAGAGCAGTGTGCTTCCCCCGGGATCGAACCCGCGATCCCTAGGTTCCACGTCGGACGCTCTAACACTGAGCTAAAGGGAAATTTCCTCTTATTCGAATCTAGAAGACGATCGTAATCCAATGTGTGTACAATTCAAATTTTCCACAGTCTACTCCACCCTTTTTAAATGTTTTCGCCTTCAAACACCACAACCCAGGTTCAAACTCCATGTCACCACAGGAACCCGTCACAGACACAATTTGTAACAGGAAAGAGAATAGTGTGTTCCACCGGGGATCAAACCTGCGATCCCTAGGTTCCTAGTCAGATGCTCTACCACTGAGCTTAAAGGAAATTCCCTCTGGCTAGAAGGCGCCTGCAATCCTATAATTAAGATCTGCCACAAAGTAAATATATAATAATATTTCTTTACATGGTGTACATTGTCAACAACAAACTCTGTAGAGCTTTGCGACACTGCTAAGGGAACAAAATGAAGTTTTGGTGGTAGAGGAAAACCCATGAGGGGATAACCATCGTGCCATCGGAGAGATAACAACAAACCATAGGAGACATCCCTCTCTTTTTCCGCCACTGCTGGGGATTGAACCATAATTCTTGGGATATTGAGTGATCTGAAGCTCAGGCTTGATTGCACACATGCAGTAGAAATGACTGCACGTTGGTGATGACGCCTACCAAAGCACCCATAGCATTGATGATAAGTTGAGGGGGCTATTTTGTTATGTATATTCATACAAATGCAAACAAGACCTTGTGGTAGAATAATGCCTACAGTACAGGATCCATTTTCCATTTATACATAACAGCACCAAAATTATTTGTGACTACCCTAAACTTTTAAAGGCAATTTTCAAAAAAGCTTTGTTAAAATCAAGATCACTCTCTTAGAAATAAGATCTCTAAACATTATAATTATAATCGCTAAATTTCACATTTATAAGCAAAAACTGAGAAAATGCATACCAAGTATTTTAGGTTTTAAAACAGAACTGGACAGGTATATACAATATGAAGAAATCATAGCAAAAAAAACCATGGAATACGAAAAATTAAAATTAAAAAAAATAAAAACAGTGTCCAGGAAAAATATAAGATGGGCAGTCAAGAGGAATTTTCATTGTATATTGTTCACAGATCTATATATTTATATACCAGATATATTAATTTTAACATGTACAATATACTGTCAAATGTATAATATGCAAAAGGTTGAATAAAAACATGTTAATTTGAAAAAAAGATCACTCTCTTATATAAAACATATAACATTATTTTAAAAAATAAAACTTGTTACCTACCTTCCTACCATTTATTTGTCAAACATGTTACAGGAACATGTTTTTTTTTTGTCTGGCCATATTGTAAATTAAACATAACGATGGTTAACCAAGTTTTGTATCAAAGCAGAATATTGCAAGGAAACCCAATTATTTTTGTATATAGATTTCTCAAATATTCCTTTGTATCTGTTCAAATGAGTCACTTGCCTCACACCTTCTGAGGATGCTCACACTTTCAGTCTATCACTGGGTATAAAATATGATAACTCAACAACCACGCCAGTGATTTACTATACATTTTTAGGTTCCAATATTAAAATATACATTATCTTGTAAATATGAACTGATGATTGTCTTAGACATAACTTTTCTTCATGATTTCAGGTGCCTTACTCTATATATGATCTGTACTCTAGGGCTGTCACAATATAGTGAGAAACCAGTATGTATATTGCAATACACAGGCATATTTGTTGCAATGCAGTAATAAAGTTTCGCTGTATTAAAGGATATTTTTAATATCTGCTAGGTGTTTTAACTTTTCAAATTACTACAAATTCTAACATATATATATGCCAAAACCATAAACAGGCTTTTACCATTGGTTGGAATAAGTTGAAATTTTAGTATCAAAAGTTGGTTTAACAAAAAATGAAATCTGTTTGATGTACCTTATATTATAGTGGCATTTGATTTTATAGCATGACATCATGACATGACTACATTGCAATGTCCCTGTTACTGTTCCATACATGTAATACACATTGTGTGTAATTTAAGATAGAGATTTATTATGTATTCCAATGCTATCTTCATTGGACATTTATGCTTTTGAATTCTGTCAAACTAATTCTTACTTACACTTGATTTCTTATTTCAGATCAACATCAATATCACTGCAGTTTTAATGACAACATTGAAGTAAAAGCTCACCTGATCATAACTGTTGGAGAATAGAAGACTGATTTTACGTTATAGTGTTACAGATGTAGATAGATTTAAAGTGTCATGTCCCTTCTGGTAAGTTAGTTAGTTAGTTAGTGTATTGCTTAAAGCTATAAGTTAATATATAGATATGAATTTAACTATATTTGTTATAGACACATGTGTTTTGAAGTTACAGAACTATGTTAACAGACAATTCGTTTTTTAACTTTTATTTCAACAGCCTAGCTATACATACTGCCGGCATGAACTGGGAAAATACAAGTTTCTTATGGGAAATAACTAAAACAGGTCTCACAGAGTCAGACTTTTCTTCATTTTGGCTAGGGGAAGTATTCTGTTTTTAACTGTAACAAAAAATGAAAATTTCTGAGGATATCATTCATAGATAAATTATTATAGGCATTAACAAACAATGTTTTGCTTTTACAGATTTATATTTAAAATGTGAGTGTTATACATTGTCTTATTACATTTTTAATATTTTATAAATTTGTTCGTAGATGTAGAAATTGATTTACACATACAGTTCTGATAGTTACAAAATTTTACTTTATTTCCAGTTATTACACTAGAAATTAGACACTGTTGATCAATCGACAGACTTGTTAAAGTCTGCTATTATCCATCCTTGATATCCAGGAGTTGCGCTCACTTTCGCTCTCTACACCCCTGGAATATGTCATAGCAAAATTGAAGGCTCCTTGTGCGCCACCTTGTTGATGAGACAAGAAAATTAGTTCGATCCTTTGATATACATCAAAAGAATCTCACGGTCATGTAACGGTAAAAATTGACAGGCTTTGAAGTTAGGCGTATCTCCTTTGTAATCTACAAAGGACAGGTATCATCCTAGCGATTGGTCAGGTTTTTTTACCCGAGACCAATCAAACAGCTATCTTCATGCCTTCAATTTTGCTATGACATATTCAAGGGGTGCACAGAGTGAAAGTGAGCGTAACTCAGGAGTGGGCTGGATATCGAGGATGGCTTTTATCATGCTGTGGCAAAGTTTTGTTTTAAAACATCATTTTCGTTTCTGAGGTTGTATGTTTTTCTTTTTACAATTTTTGATTTCATATTGTTTTACATTGGATTTTTGTTGAGACACGTTTCCCCTCACAAGATACAGAATACAATTGATAATATATACCATTTAATAAATTTCACAGAATACATTTAATAAATCATTTCTTTTAATGTTGAATGTTATTGTATTATGAATGCAAATTTTTAAGTGACTTTTCGGAATAAAAAACTAAATTATGACATTCATTTAAATAAGTTATATCAACTAGGGTATTTATACCTATTGGCCTCGATTCTGGTCAAAATTATTTTTATATTGTTAAAAAATAGGTCATTTTATGTGCACCATTTGATTTTTAAAAATGATTAAGTATTTATTGATATATATATATATAAAATTCCAAGTTCTTAAAGAAAATGTTCACCACTATTTTTTATCTGTCTAAGAAAAAAATAAAACCTATTTATGAAGCATAATTATAGTACATCATTAATGATCAATTTTGGATTCAGATTCCATATAGGTAGATTTAGTTTCCTTTTATCCCTACATGTATGGAATTCAGTTAACTTTTCTTTTCTGATCATTGAAAGTTTGCTCTCCATTTCTAGATGATTTATTTCTTCACACTAGTTTAGTTCCAATTTAAATCTTATTCTTTGTATTCTATAAATCATAGTTGAACTTTTGCCATACATTGTTATCTTCTATTTTGATGGTGAATTGATTATGACAGCTGTTATCAGCACATTCACAGCTTACTATACGAAGAATTTCCCTTTTTTACCACACGATTTCCCTCGCTTATGGATACACCAAGGTCATATACTTTTTTGTGTATACAATGTATTACATTTTATATAATAATGTAAATCTATCGTGACTTAACCCTTTCACCCCTATGTAACTTTAGTAGACTCTACCATGCATTGATCTGGATGAGTCCATTATGGTCTACAGTGGTGAAAGGGTTAAGAGTAATGACAATAAACATGACGTCATGACATTGTGCTATAACTCTGTAACAATTGTAGAAACTTTTCTGTTTGTAGCAGCAATGTGCCTGTGCCAGTTCGAAAACCAAGGAGTCGCCGACAGCTGTGCCTTACAGTCGTAAACACCAGACCACGTCAGCGGTAAGTTTCTCCCTCTGTCAACAAAAATTAACTCTGAACATGTCCACGGTAAGTTTATTCATTTGTCAGCTCCCGACTGTATACTTTGGTTGTTAAGAACAGAACATGTCCATGGTAAGTTTTGCCATATATATATATATAGGTGTTGCTGTCTCTAATTTCACAATTGTAATGAAATTTTTGTTGTTTTATTAGTTCCTTAAAATGCTACTGAGAAAAGTATTTTAAGCATGATGTAAGGACTTGGAAACACATTACCAGAGCAAAATAAGGACAAATAAGTCCAAATTTAAATTTTGAAATCTATTTACCTATATTTTGTATTCCTTTAGTACTCTATTGACACAGTGAGATTAATCTATGAAGGAGGGGCTTGTCTATAACTCATTTATTCCTGAAGGACATTGGGGACTGTTTGTCATTATATATGTCTGGTTGCATTTAAACTACATGTATGTTATACAGTGAAACCTGTCTAATATGATCTCTAGGTATTCCAACTTCCTGCCTAATCTGAGCCTGAGTATTGTTTAATGTTGTCTCATTGGGCCCTGTTTATTCTGACATCCTGTGTAATCTGATCCCTAATTATTAAACATCCTGTGTAACATGACTCCTGATATTACTGTCATCCTGTATGATCTGACATCTGAGTATTATGATCGACATCCTGTCTGCTCCAACATAATACTGAACCACATTTATTATGAAAATTAACAAATAAGACCTATGAATTCCAGCATCTAATAGGCTATCCAGTATGCTGTATCACACAGGATGTTGGATTAGAAAGTTTTCACTGTATGTGGATCATAGAAAATTACCCATAGAAAAAAGTATAAAAATATGTATGTTGTAAAAGGGAATGTATTGTATTGGTATTTTGATTATTCACTGCTTGCTTCGTCCAAAACATGAGAGAGTCTGGATATTTTGACATCCTTTAATGATTGTACAATTATATTTACTATGATTTCAACAGTAAAATCTATTTTTGGAGTGAGTATAGAATTATTTCTTTTACATGTAATTTGTGTACATATTATATGTTGTTTGTGGGAAAGTAATATAAAGTATATTGTGTACAATCTTTTACATACTTTTTTAAACTACAAATAAAACATGTATAGACATAAAATTATTACACAAAATTATGTGTATTAAGTTTTAAACTGATGAAACCAAAATGTTAAGTTTTTGTTGGTTTCTGCTTATTTTAGAATGTCAATTTTTCAAAAAAATGCATAATAATTATCCTTTATGAATATATTGTTTATTGTTTATCTGGACAATAATGTTTGTAATTAGATCATTTCAAACAAGAATCCTTGTAATGCAATTGAAATAATAAAGATTTTGATATAGCATGTCTAGCACTGGTTATGCGTCCCCTATCATTAAACGATTGCCGTTCTATGAGATGGTCTGATAGATGGTAGGAGCTTTAGTTGGTATATATGTTTATAGCACAACCACAATGCTTGGTACACAGATTCTTGTGTATATAGGGATCACCTTGTCCACCGGGGTCAGGCCAACACACCTCAATTAGAACTGGGTCATTCAGGTTTTATATGTGCATGTAACTGTGTCAACTATATCATTGGCGTTTTGGTGATCCCGGTTAGACTGGCTGTGATGTTGATATATATATATAGATATAGAATCATTAATGTTATTACTAGGGGGTGTATTGGTGATCCTGGTTAGTCTGGCTGTGATGTTGATATATATATATATAGATATAGAATCATTAATGTTTGCTAGGGGGTGTATTGGTGATCCCTGTTAGACTGGCTGTGATGTTGATGTATATATAGATATAGAATCATTAATGTTTACTAGGGGGTGTATTGGTGATCCCGGTTAGTCTGGCTGTGATGTTAATGTATGTATAGATATAGAATCATTAATGTTTACTAGGGGGTGTATTGGTGATCCCAGTATAGTCTGGCTGTGATGTTGATGTATATATAGATATAGATTTATTAATGTTTACTAGGAGGTGTATTGGTGATCCCTGTTAGTCTGGCTGTTATGTTGATGTATATATAGATATAGAATCAGTAATGTTATTACTAGGGGGTATATTGGTGATCCTGGTTAGTCTGGCTGTGATGTTGATATATATATATAGATGTAGAATCATTAATGTTTACTAGGGGGTGTATTGGTGATCCCTGTTAGTCTGGCTGTTATGTTGATGTATATATAGATATAGAATCAGTAATGTTATTACTAGGGGGTGTATTGGTGATCCCTGTTAGACTGGCTGTGATGTTGAT